>NC_092039.1:58852581-58951301 GCF_003086295.3 Arachis hypogaea
TCTTCTCATGAACAATTAGATCACGAGTGGCAATTGGTTATGTTGAGAGAGATTGAATCACCAAGAGATTGGGATTCAATCACCCACTTGCCATGGATCTATACCCATGATTGAGAAGGATTTGACTAACATCAATTCATGAAAACTTGCATCTCTGATCCTAATGATTCTCTATCATTAATTCTCATTTCTTTTGCTCTTAGTGCTTGAATACCCATTGCCAATTCCCTTCTACACTCTTGCAATTTATTATTCTTGTCATTTACATTCTGTTTCTTTATTTCTTGCTATTTACTCTCTTGCTCTTTAGAATTCAGCACTTTATTTTCTTGCAATTTACTTTTGATGTCATTTAAGTTTCTTGCAATTTAAGTTTCCGTTATTTACTTTCACTTTATTTCTCTCTTCTAGTTCTTTACATTCTTTGCCATTTAAATTCTTGCAATTATGTTCAAAAATCAAAATGCTCATGAATCAAAACTATGTTTGCTTGACTAAATCCCTTTTGTTTATCTCCTGGTTTTATTACTTGCCGGATTTGGGTTGTACGTGAAATCTCATTTTTACGTATCAAGTTTTTGGCGCCGTTGCCGGGGATTGGAAAGATTGACAATGATTAAGTGAAAGGTGGTTTAGATTAAGCATTTTTTTGTGTTTTTGCTAAGCCCACTAACTGTTTGATACTTTGTTTCACTAACCCCAATTCCACTCTAGTTCTAGAGTGTCTCACTTGTGATTTTCGTTTTGTTTGTGTATGTCAGGAGCTAGTAGGCGTAATATTGAGGACGAGAGAACCCTCCGAAGGATAAGGAGAGCAGAAAGAGGAAAGGGAATAGTTGGTGAAGAGGAGTCAGAGGAAGAAGATCAAACCATGGAGGATGAGATGCAAATCCTCCTGGAGGGGTCAACAATAATGATGGACAAGCTAGAAGGGTGTTATCCTCGTATACTATCCCTGATCCAAGACATTGTGGGAGCAGTATTGCTACACCAAATGTTCATGCCCATAACTTTGAGTTGAAACCTCAGCTCATCACTTTGGTACAGAACAATTGCTCTTATGGAGGGGGGCCTCTTGAAGACCCAAATCAACATCTATCTGTTTTTTCTGAGGATATGCAATACAGTGAAGACAAATGGAGTGCATCCAGATGTCTACAAGTTGTTACTATTTCCATTCTCTTTGAGGGACAAAGCCACTCAATGGCTAGAGTCATTCCCCAAGGAAAGCCTCAACAATTGGAATGATGTGATGGGCAGATTTCTAGCAAAGTTCTACCCACCTCAAAGAATCATCAAGTTGAAGACAGAGGTTCAAACTTTCAGGCAAATGGAAGGGGAGTCATTGTATGAAGCATGGGAAAGATATAAGGCACTAATGAGAAGATGTCCCCCCGACATGTTTAGTGATTGGGTTAAGCTCCAAAACTTCTATGAAGGCTTAAGCTTAGAAGCAAGAAGGACTAGACTACTCATCAGGAGGATCACTCAACATGATGAAACTGCAGAGGAGGCTCAAGACCTCATTGAGATTGTGGCAAACAATCAATATTACTACTCATCAGAGAGGCAGCACAATCCGACCCCAAAGAAAGGTGTAATGGAGCTTGAAGGTGTTGATGCTATCTTGGCACAAAATAAGTTAATGCACCAACAAATCCAACAACAAATGGAGATGATAACAAAGAGAATGGATGGTTTGCAACTTGCAGCAGTGAACACAACAAATCAACCGTTACTTGAATGGAACCAAGGTGAAGGGACCACTGTTGAACAACCACAAGAACAAGTTCAATACATGCAGAATACTTCAAATTCTCAGGATGAATTTCATGGTGATACATACAACCCATCTTGGAAAAATCATCCCAATCTAAAGTGGGGTGAAAACCATTGGCAAAAGAATAGCAACCACAATCAAACCCGTAACACCAACAACCAAAATCACCATGCCAACAACACTAACCAATATAGAAAAACACAAAACACATATCAACCACCCCATCATAATTCACAAACTCACCAAAATAACTTCTCTGCACCATCATCCAACTCACAAAACTTCCACACTAATCCGCCCAACAACTTCCAACAATAATCAATCCCCATCATACCCCCAATTGACCATCATGAGACTAGAATCTCAAGTCTTGAAGCAACCTTGCAAGCACTTGCTCAAACCACTCAAGCCTTAGCTAAGGGACACAAGGAACATGAGGTCATCATGAAGAATATTGAGAGACAAGTGGGACAATTGGCCAAACAAGCCGAGCGACCAACCAATGTTCTCCCAAGTGACACAATATCCAACCCAAGAGAAGAATGTAAGGCTCTGCAGTTAAGGAGTGGCAAGGTAGTTGGTGAAAGTTCGAATAAAGAAGCAATAAAACCCAAAGAGCAAGACACAGTGGAAATACATGTGGAAAGGCAAGATGAAGAAAAGGCTTCAACATCTAACAAAGGCAAAGAAGCTGTCAAGCCACAAGGCAATCCACCCAGACAAAGAAGCAACCATGATAGCAATGAGAGTGTGAATCCACAACAAGAAAACAAAAATGAAGGAGTAAAAGCCTATGTACCCAAGCTTCCGTACCCAACTAGGATACACAAAGGAGCAAAGGACCAACAATTCCCAAGGTTTTTAGAAATCTTCAAGAAACTTGAAATCAACATCCCATTGGCAGAAGCTCTGGAACAGATGCCATTATATGCAAAGTTTCTTAAGGAATTGATCACCAAGAAGAGAAGTTGGCAAGAAAAAGAAACGGTGATTCTCAACCAAGAGTGTAGTGCCATCATTCAAAAAGGGTTACCTCCAAAACTCAAAGACCCTGGCAGCTTCCTCATACCCTACACGATTGGGAGCATGGCCGTTGACAAATCACTTTGTGACCTGGGAGCAAGCATTAACCTAATGCCCCTCACCATGATGAAGAAAATGATGATTGAAGAACTTAAACCCACAAGGATGTCACTCCAACTTGCTGACCGATCCATCAAAATACCAAATGGAGTAGTTGAGAACCTCTTGGTGAAGGTGGGAAACTTCATATTTCCAGCTGATTTTGTGGTCCTAGACATGGATGAAGAGGGAAACAATTCAGTCATTCTTGGTAGACCCTTTTTGGCTACAGCTAGAACAATCATTGATGTGGAAAAGGGAGAGATGATTTTCAGAGTGCATGATGAGCAAATGACCATAAATGTCTTCAAAGCAATGCAACACCCTGTTGAGAAAGAAAATTGCATGAGGATTGATGTAGTAGATTCTTTGGTTGAAGAAGTGCTTGACACAAACCATCAAATGAAACAAGAGGAAGTCCATAACATCAAGGGACAAGAAGAGAACAAATTGAAAGCATCAGAGGAACCAAGTGAAGCTACGAAAGAAGAGGCACCACAACAAGAGTTGAAACCACTACCCCCTCATCTTAAATATGCATTCCTTGGTGAGAAGGACAGCTTTCCAGTGATCATCAATTCCACATTGAATGCAGAGGAAGAAGAAAAGCTCCTTGTGGTTTTGAAAGCTCACAAAGAGGCGTTGGGGTGGACCATTGATGACTTGAAAGGCATAAGCCCTGCCGTATGTATGCACAAGATACTTTTAGAGGAGAATTCCAAACCAGTGGTACAACCCCAAAGAAGATTGAATCCCACAATGAAGGAGGTTGTTCAAAAGGAAGTCCTGAAGTTGTGTAAGGCTGGGATCATCTACCCTATATCTGACAGCCCGTGGGTCAGTCCAGTGCAAGTAGTGCCTAAGAAAGGGGGGATGACTGTCATTGTTAATGAGAAGAATGAGCTTATTCCAACACGAACAGTGACAGGGTGGAGGATGTGCATAGACTATAGGAGGCTGAATGATGCCACACGAAAAGATCACTTTCCTCTACCTTTCATTGACCAGATGCTTGAAAGGTTGGCTGGCCATGCCTATTACTGTTTTCTTGATGGATATTCTGGGTATAATCAGATAGTGGTTGACCCCAAGGATCAAGAGAAGACTTCCTTTACTTGTCCCTTTGGAGTCTTTGCATATAGGAGAATGCCATTTGGACTGTGTAATGCCCCAGCTACCTTTCAAAGGTGCATGCTATCAATCTTCTCAGACATGGTAGAAAAATTTATTGAAGTCTTTATGGATGATTTCTCTGTTTTTGGTGATTCTTTCAATACTTGCTTGCATCATCTTACCCTAGTCTTGAAAAGGTGCCAAGAAACCAATTTAGTTTTGAATTGGGAGAAGTGCCATTTCATGGTACCCGAAGGCATTGTTCTTGGTCACAAAATTTCAAGAAAGGGTATAGAGGTTGACAAGGCAAAAGTAGAAATTATAGAAAAACTTCCTTTGCCAACTAGTGTGAAAGCCGTTAGAAGTTTCTTGGGGCATGCTGGATTCTATAGGAGATTCATCAAAGATTTTTCCAAAATAGCAAAACCACTAAGCAATTTGCTGGTGGTAGACAATCCTTTTATCTTTGATGATGAATGCAAACATGCTTTTGAAACCCTAAAGGCTAAGCTCATCACAGCACCAATCATCACACCCCCAAGTTGGGGACTACCTTTTGAACTCATGTGTGATGCAAGTAACCTTGCAATCGGTGCTGTGTTGGGGCAGAGGAAGGAAAAGAAGCTTCATGTTATCTACTATGCAAGTAAGGTATTGAATGAAGCTCAAAGAAACTACACCACAACAGAGAAAGAGTTACTAGCTGTGGTATATGCTTTTGATAAGTTTAGACAATATTTGATTGGATCTAAAGTCTTAGTGTATACTGACCATGCTGCTATTAAGTATCTTATGTCAAAACAGGATGCCAAACCAAGGCTAATCAGATGGGTGCTACTCCTACAAGAGTTTGACATTGAGATAAAAGATAGAAAGGGCAATGAAAATCAAGTTGCTGACCACTTATCAAGGCTACCACAAGATACATGCCAAGACAACCTTCCATCAATAAATGAAGAATTTCCAGATGAGCACCTCTTGCAAATTCAACATGTCCCTTGGTTTGCAGACATGGCCAACTACAAGGCGGGAAGAATCATTCCACAAGAGTACACAAAACAACAAGTTAAGAAGCTGTTGCATGAGGCTAGATTCTTCTTCTGGGATGAACCATTCTTGTTTAAAAGATGCCCAGATGGAATGATAAGAAGATGTGTGTCAGAGGGTGAGATGAAGAACATACTATGGCATTGTCACAACTCTAGTTATGGTGGTCATTTTGGAGCTGAAAGAACGGCTGCAAAAGTCCTTCAAAGTGGCTTCTACTGGCCCTCAATCTTCAAGGATGCTAGAGAGTTTGTGAGCCAGTGCAATGAATGTCAAAGAACAGGGGGTTTGTCAAAGAAAAATGAGATGCCTCAGAAGTTCATTTTAGAAGTGGAACTCTTTGATCTATGGGGAATAGATTTCATGGGACCTTTTCCTCCATCTTACACATTCAAATACATCTTGGTAGCAGTAGAGTATGTCTCCAAATGGGTAGAAGCAATAGCCACCACCACATGTGATACCAACGTGGTCTTGCAATTCCTCAAGAAGAACATCTTCACTAGATTTGGAGAGCCCAAAGGACTTATAAGTGATGGGGGAAGCCACTTTTGCAACAAGCAACTAAATTCGTTACTCCACAAATATGGTGTTACTCACAAAGTGGCCACACCATATCACCCACAAACCAATGGACAAGCTGAACTTGCCAACAGAGAGCTAAAAAGGATCTTGGAGAAAACTGTGGGAACAACAAGAAAGGATTGGGTTAGGAAGCTGGATGATGCACTTTGGGCATATAGGACAGCCTTCAAAACACCCATAGGAAAATCTCCATTTCAGCTGGTGTATGGAAAGGCATGCCACCTCCCTGTGGAGCTTGAACATAAGGCCTTTTGGGCCACCAAACTTCTGAATTTAGATGCTCAAGCAGCAGGAGAGAAAAGGTTGCTACAACTCAATGAACTTGAGGAGTTCAGATTGGAGGCATATGAAAATGCCAAAATATACAAAGAGAGAGCAAAGAGATGGCATGATAAGAGGATCTCTCAAAGAACATTCGAACCAGGCCAAAGGGTGTTGTTATTCAATTCAAGATTGAAGATCTTTCCTGGGAAGCTGAGGTCTAGATGGACTGGTCCATACACCATCACCAAAGTATCACCTCATGGCTATGTCGAATTACTTGATGAAGCCTCAAAACAAACCTTCATAGCTAATGGACATAGGGTGAAGCACTATTTTGGTGGCCCCTGGAGCAAGGAAGAGAGTGTGCAACTCTTAACATGAGCAAAGAAGCTGCAGTGTCAAGCTAAGGACAATAAACAAGCGCTTCATGGGAGGCAACCCATGCACAGGGAGTCTTTTATTCTCATACTTTAGTGATCAATAATGATTAAGTAGACTAGTACTTGGTGTATGCAAGGCACTAAGTTTGGTGTGGCCAATCTTGAAGTAATGGCAAAAGAGTGTTCTACAACACTTAACCACAAACTAAGTTTGGTGTCCATACATACACGAAAATGCTAGAATATGAAAGTATAGTCATCTATTTTAGTTAAAAAAAAAACGTGAAATAGCATATAATGTAGGTAAAATACTAAGTTTGAGGTGGCTATCTTTGGGATTAATTCCATAGAACACTTAGTCACAAACTAAGTTTGGTGTCTTTACTTACATTAATAATGCTAGGAAAAAATAGATTAGGGAATCAATTCATAAATTTTAATTTTAGTTTAGTCAATTTTGCATAGGAATATCATCATAAGTTGTTAGCTAGTAATGTCACTTTAAGAATCTCAAGCTTTTGGAATGTTGTTGCAGGAAAGAAAGAAAGAAGTGATGGGGAATCTTGGAGGGAGAGGTCACGGATACACAAGGAAGAGAAAGTCACATGAATCTTGAACTTTGTGCATGGGGAAAAACAACTCAACATGCATTGGGCACAAGGAAGCATGCTTCCCATGCTATGACCGAACCATTAGAGCCATGCATAGCACCACGGAAATCACTAGAATCATGCATCCCCACCAAAGTTCACTTTAAATACTTCAACCATATTCATCAAACTTCACTTTTCCTCACTCATTCTTCTACCCCCCATAACCTCATTTCATCACCCGAAGTCACACTACACCCCCAACTCATTCCATGTTTCCTATATTCTTGCCTTAGGCCTAATCTTTACCCAACAAAACTCATGAAGCATTACATCCCCTCACATAACCGAAACACTCCACCTCCCTTCACCATCATTTTCTAGCTTGCCTAAGTCACGTTGTTGTCACATATCTCTCCCATTCACAACCATTTTCCTTGTGCTTGAGGACAAGCATTCATCTAAGTTTGGTGTGGAAGATTCAACCCTTGCAAGTGAATTTCAATGGCCTCATCATCAAGGGATAGGAGAGAAGATGAAGGACAAGACACCTTTGATCAAAGAAGATTCAAATCCAAACACAACGAACGTATCTTCAGCTGGATGTCAAGCAAAGATGTTGTTCCAGAGTTACCATTCAAGCTAAGAAAAGATGAATACCCTGAAATACAAAAAATAATCAGAAAAAGGGGATGGGAGCTTCTCTGTGACCAACCTCAAGAAGTGAGCATGCTTCTCATCCATGAGTTCTACACTAATGTGATAAGAGAATATGATGATGAAGAACCATACATGAGTTATGTAAGAGGTGTGACTGTTGATTTTAGCCCGGACACCATCAACAGGGTGCTAAAGGTCAAGGCAAAACAGTTCAAACGAGCTAGCTATGAAGAAAGGGTTGAAAATGACCCAGGATATATGGATGTGGTAAGTGACTTATGCAGAGTAGGCACGGATTGGGTGTTGGATTCACATGGACAACCACTCAAACTTCGGAGAGGTGATCTCATACCTCAAGCAAAAGGATGGCATGACATAGTGAGGAGATCATTGATGTCCACTTCAAATAATTCTGAGGTAACGGTGAATAGAGCAATAATGATCCATTGTATAATGAAAGGAGGGGAAATCAATGTTGGAGACATTATAGCCAAGAACATCATTGACATAGCTCAAAAAGTCAAACAGGACAGCTGGCTAGGATATCCTAGTACTATTCTGCGCCTATGTGAAGAAGCTGGAGTGCCTCTGGAAGAATTTGGAGAAACTGATGTGGTCTCTGTTGGAAAACCTCTTACTCGAGAAAGGTTGGAATTCATCACCACAACCCAATTGGAAAGGCAACCTTTAGCAAGAAGGAAGAAAAGGAAAGAAGCAAGACAAGAGGAGGAGCCTCAAGAAATGGAAGAACCTCATACCTTGAACATGAATCAACTCCAAGCCGCTTTGGAATGAATCTCTGGGCAATATTCACAAATTCAAAGAAGCCAAGAGGAACAAGCTCAGCAACAAAGGGACCTTTGGCAGTTGATGGACCAACAAAGAGGGGTTCAAGTTCAATGGATGAACCAACAAAATGAATACCAAGCACACATGATGGAATTACAACAAGAACAATATGCCAAGATGCAGGAAGCCATCAACAATTCAACTGTGGAACATGAAAAAGCCATGGAGAAAGTAATACAAGAACAAGCTCAACTAAGGAAAGAGCAAGCTCAGCAAAGAGAGCTTCTCCATAGATTGGATGCTAGACATGATACATTTCACAAAGAGTTCAATGAAAGCAGAATGTTCAGGGAAGCCAGGCATAAGGACAGACTTGACTATGATATATGCACCCAAGAAAAGCTCAGTTACCTCTGTTCCACACCCCCATTACTCAACCCACAAATTAAAACCTTTAATGAAGCTCGCAAGATATTTGAAGAGCAGGAACTTGCAAGGGTGAGATTTAATCAACAGAGGCTAAATGAGACAATGATAAGCTCAGGAGTGTGGCAAAGAGAAGAGGGGGATGCAACAACAAAACAACAAGGAGAACTAAGAAAGAAAAAGAAAGAAGATCCAAAGGGCAAAGGAAAGCAAGGAGAATCAAGCAAGGGAAAAGGGACATGAAGACTAAAGGTGGTGAAGTTCCTTTGTTTTTCTTTATGTTTTATTAAATAAAGAAGATGTATGTCTGAAATATGGTATACCTTCTAGGATGCATTTGCTTTTTGAAACATTGTCTTTTATGTTACCCATTCCATGCATCACCACTCACAGATTCGGAATGGTTGCTTGTCTTAAGTACTTTTACTTGTCAATGGAATAAAAGATGTAGTTTGAGCAAGAACAGAGAGAATCCTAGTTTAAAAAGAATCATGTTGTCCCATGAGAAAAGTGCTAGCGTACATGCATTTATTGTGAAAGAATCAAGGTTCAAGAAATTCAAAAGAATGCTTGCTTATACAAGACTAGTTCGGTTAAGGATCACAAAGACTTTATCAGTAAAAGCACAAATAACCTTGACAATAAAGAAAATAGAGTACAAAGAATGAAAGGCTAGGCATCAATGACAAAATTTGGATATGTGTCTGTGGTGATTGATGTTAAGAGACATACTTGGGCTAGTAAATCCGAGGGGTGCTTCATCACCCGATAACTTGAGTTAACTAACTCGGGATTATCGATTGAAAACTCACAATCAAGAGTAGCTCTATAATAGAACATTTAGCAACCCAAAGAGGTGCTGGACACCACTATCCAAACAAAATTTCAATGTTATATGCCTGTGACTGAATGTGTTAAGGAAAGAGGCTTGAGTTAGTAAATCTTTAAGAGTGTCTCAACACTTAACAACTTGAACCAACTGGTTTGGGATTGTTGATTGAAAGCTTATGCTAAAGAGCCGCCTTAAGACAAGATTTCGAGCTCATTTGAAATAAGAAGAAAAAAAAAAGGAGAAGCATCAAGGAAAGAATGGTTCAAGGGTCATGTGCTAAGGTATAGAAGAAGTCTAGTGAAGTTAACCAATTTAGTATTGAAGCAAGCATTTTAATTGAAAAAGTTGAATAGTTGTGTTCAATTACAAAAAATTAATGACCACACAAGTGAGGATGACATGCTCAATGAAAAATTACTCCCTGGAAGAACATTCAAGTCTTACATCTTAGATTCTTGTGACAAAGTCCTTTATACTTTGCTTGAGGACAAGCAACACTTTAAGTTTGGTGTTGTGATACAAGTGCATATTTACTATATTAGCTAGTTAGTTTAGTTGGTTTTAGCTTAATTTCACTCATTTTCTCTAAATAAACAAGCTCTTTTATGAGTTTTGTCTTCATGCATGAGAATACCAAGGAACATGTTGATTCTAGCCAAATTCATGCAAATGATTTAAGGAATACATACATGAATGAGTATGAATGAATCTCATGAAATTTATTGCATGAATTGGTAAGACTTTGAAGCTATTTCCTTTGTTGATGATAGGTGATGAAACAAGAAAGCATGGAAGCAAGAATGATGCAAGCTGGGCAAGAAGAAGAGAAGTTGGCGTTGCCAACTTGGAGAAAGGCTGCGTTGTTGGAGGCAACGCCAGGCAGCCTTGGAAGAGAAGTTGGCGTTGCCAACTTGGAGAAAGGCTGCGTTGTTGGAGGCAACGCCAGGCAGCCTTGGAAGAGAAGTTGGCGTTGCCAACTTGGAGAAAGGCTGCGCTGTTGGAGGCAACGCCAGGCAGCCCTGGAGAAGCAAATGTTGGCGTTGCTAACTTGAAGAAAATGGTGCGTGTTTGAAGGCAACGCCCAGGCAAGCAAAGAGCTGAGCCAAGGAGAGCTCGAGGGCGTTGCCAACGTGGGAATGAAGAGGCGTTGTTCAAGGCAACGCTAAGCTAGAAGAATTTGCCCAGCCAAGAAGCTCGAGCACGTTGCCAACGTGCTACTTCATTGGCGTGTCTCAAGGCAACGCACATGAGTGAGCTTGGCCCAAGAGGAGAAGAAGCTGGCGTTGCCAACGCCAAGAACCATAGGCGTTATTCAAGGCAACGCCAAGCAACAAGAATGAAGCCTTGAAGAGGAGCTCGAGGGCGTTGCCAACGCCAAGAACTATAGGCGTTATTCAAGGCAACGCCAAGCAACTTTGGCACCATAGGAAACAACCTCGAGCACGTTGCCAACGCCACTATCATTGGCGTGTTCCTTGGCAACGCCAGAAATGGTTGCTTGGCTAGGCACCAAGTCTTGGGTGCCAGCCAAGTTGCCAACGCCAGGAAGCCTTGCCAGCCAAGTTGCCAACGCCAGGATGTGCTGCCAGCCAAGTTGCCAACGCCAGGATGTGCTGCCAGCCAAGTTGCCAACGCCAGGACGTGCTGCCAGCCAAGTTGCCAACGCCAGGACGTGCTGCCAGCCAAGTCTTGGTGCCAATCAAGTTGCCAACGCCAAGTCTTGGTGCCAACCACGTTGCCAACGCCAGAAAGAGCTGCCAACCACGTTGCCAACGCCGGGAAGAGCTGCTAACCACGTTGCCAACGCCAGCTTCTATAGGCGTGTTCAATGGTAACGTGGGAAGCAATGTTTGGAGCTAGGAAAGAGCATCAAGCACGTTGCCAACGTGCTAGCAAGGAGGCGTGTTTGGCAACAACGCCAGCCTCCTGTCTCTGCCTTGGGAGGCTAGGCACGGGCACGTTGCCAACTTGGGAG
This sequence comes from Arachis hypogaea, assembly GCF_003086295.3. Taxonomy (NCBI): domain Eukaryota; kingdom Viridiplantae; phylum Streptophyta; class Magnoliopsida; order Fabales; family Fabaceae; genus Arachis; species Arachis hypogaea. The sequence continues at coordinate 58,864,145 of NC_092039.1, forward strand.
GATAGGTGCGTTTTTGGCAACAACTTGGCAGCTTGACCTTACCTTCTTTGAGGAAGCATAACTTGAGCTAGGAAAATCCAATTGAGGTGATTCCAGTGGCATTGAAAAATAGACATCAAGAGCTTTCCAATGATGTATAATAGTCCATATTGAAGCAGAAGGTTGACACTCAAATTCTGGGCTACATTTAGCATGAAAGTAGAGCCAAGAAGAGGAAAAGCAAGTTGTTAGCAACAACTTGGGCTAGCAACGCCCAAGTCTGAAAGTTCACTCCCAGGAAATTGTGATGCACGTTGCCAACGTGCATTAAGGCCAGCGTTATTGACAAAAACGCCAGGCCATTGGGCCAGAAGCATGATGAATGAACTCTTCCTTTCTAAGTCTAGCAACACTTCTTCTAATTGAGCCAAGAATTCAACAAAGAGGGAGCCCATTGCTAACCCAATTCAAGATCTTTGAAAGAGTTTTGGGACTAGTATAAATAGAGATTGAGTTTGTACTTTTGGGGGACTTTTGACACTTAGACTTTTTAGACTCTTACCACTTTTATTTTGAGAACTCTTTAGCACTTCCGGGAGGATACCCGGAGAGCATTTTTGGGATTCTTCTTGGAACTTCTCTTCTTCATTTCTTAAGCTTTAAGCATTTCCTTATTCTTCTTCATCTTTCTTTGCACTTAGTTTAATTTTTGGTTTATGGCAATTGTTGTTGAAATTAGAGCTATGACTCACTAAACCCCACTTTCATTAGGGGGAAGAGCTCTGCTTGTTGGAATGCATTGGTGAACTCATCTTTTCCTCCTCAATTCTAGTGGTTGATCTAAAGAGGGAACTCTTGTTCTTCAAAGATTCAACCACCATCGAGAGAGGGGTTAATCTATATGAATTATGTGGTGAATTTGAGGAATGAGCCACATAATTCAGTTTAGAGTTCATCCTTTCATGATTTCTTTAATCAATACACCTTGGTTAGTATGTGAGATGTAACTCTCCTTGGTTGAGATTATGGGAATTGTGTGGCTGGATTAGATTTGAGCTTCATCTCTTCTCATGAACAATTAGATCACGAGAGTGGCAATTGGTTATGTTGAGAGAGATTGAATCACCAAGAGATTGGGATTCAATCACCCACTTGCCATGGATCTATACCCATGATTGAGAAGGATTTGACTAACATCAATTCATGAAAACTTGCATCTCTGATCCCTAATGATTCTCTCTATCATTGATTCTCATTTCTTTTGCTCTTAGTGCTTGAATACCCATTGCCCAATTCCCTTCTACACTCTTGCAATTTATTATTCTTGTCATTTACATTCTGTTTCTTTATTTCTTGATATTTACTCTCTTGCTCTTTAGAATTCAGCACTTTATTTTCTTGCAATTTACTTTTGATGTCATTTAAGTTTCTTGCAATTTAAGTTTCCGTTATTTACTTTCACTTTATTTCTCTCTTCTAGTTCTTTACATTCTTTGCCATTTAAATTCTTGCAATTATGTTCAAAAATCAAAATGCTCATGACATCAAAACTATGTTTGCTTGACTAAATCTACCATTTAACTAAAGTTGCTTAAGCTACCAATCTCCGTGGGATCGACCTCACTCTTTGTGAGTTTTATTACTTGATATGACCCGGTATACTTGCCGGTTGTACGTGAAATCTCATTTTTACGTATCAAGTTTTCGAATTTGATGGGGGTAAAATAAATTTTAATCGTGTACTCCTCACCACGATTAAGTTGTGTTTAGCTCCGGAGTCCATGCAAAATTCATTTTTGAGTAAAGAAAAATACCACAAGTCTGGAGAGCACACTCATCGCTCTTTAAGTTGGAGGTTGTATCCTACTCTAGAACTCATGTAAATTAACGATTTCGAATTTAATGGGAGTAAAACATATTTTAATCATGTACATCTCTCCTCGATTAAGGTTGTGTTTAGCTTCGGAGTCCATGTAAAATTTATTTCAAAGGAAAGAAAAATACCACAAGTCTGGAGAGCACACTCATCGCTCTTTAAATTGGAGGGTGTATCCTACACTAAAACTCACATAAATTAGGGTTTTCAAATTTAATGGGAGTAAAATATATTTTAATCGTGTACTTGTCACCCCGATTAAGGTTGTGTTTAGCTCCGGAGTCCATGAAAAATTCATTTTCGAGTAAATAAAAATACCACAATTCTGGAGAGCACACTTATCACTCTTTAAATTGGAGGGTGTATACAACGCTAGAACTCACGTAAATTAGGGTTTTCGAATTTGATGGGGGTAAAATAAATTTTAATCGTGTACTCCTCACCCCGATTAAGGTTGTGTTTAGCTCCGGAGTCCATGCAAAATTCATTTTTTATTAAAGAAAATTACCACAAGTCTGAAGAGCACACTAATCGCTCTTTAAGTTGGAGGTTGTATCCTACACTAGAACTCATGTAAATTAGGGTTTTCGAATTTAATGGGAATAAAACATATTTTAATCATGTACTCCTCACCTCGATTAAGGTTGTGTTTAGCTTCGGAGTCCATGCAAAACTTATTTCAAAGGAAAGAAAAATACGACAAGTCTGGAGAGCACACTCATCGCACTTTAAATTGGAGGGTGTATCCTAGACTAGAACTCACGTAAATTAGGGTTTTCGAATTTAATGGGAGTAAAATATATTTTAATCGTGTACTCCTCACCCTGATTAAGGTTGTGTTTAGCTCCGGAGTCCATGCAAAATTCATTTTTGAGTAAAGAAAAATACCACAAGTCTGGAGAGCACACTCATCACTCTTTAAGTTAGAGGTTGTATCTTACTCTAGAACTCATGTAAATTAAGGTTTTCGAATTTAATGGGAGTAAAACATATTTTAATCGTGTACACCTCTCCTCGATTAAGGTTGTGTTTAGCTTCGGAATCCATGTAAAATTTATTTCAAAGGAAAGAAAAATACCACAAGTCTGGAGAGGACATTCATCGCTCTTTAAATTGGAGGGTGTATCCTACACTAAAACTCACATAAATTAGGGTTTTCAAATTTAATGGGAGTAAAATATATTTTAATCGTGTACTCGTCACCCCGATTAAGGTTGTGTTTAGCTCCGGAGTCCATGAAAAATTCATTTTCGAGTAAAGAAAAATACCACAATTCTGGAGAGCACACTTATCACTCTTTTAATTGGAGGGTGTATACTACGCTAGAACTCACGTAAATTAGGGTTTTCGAATTTGATGGGGGTAGAATAAATTTTAATCATGTACTCTTCACCCTGATTGGGGTTGTGTTTAGCTCCGGAGTCCATGCAAATTTCATTTTTGATTAAAGAAAAATACCACAAGTCTGGAGAGCACACTCATCACTCTTTAAGTTGGAGGTTGTATCCTACACTAGAACTCATGTAAATTAGAGTTTTCGAATTTAATGGGAGTAAAAGATATTTTAATCGTGTACTCCACACCTCGATTAAGGTTGTGTTTAGCTCCGGAGTCCATGCAAAATTCATTTTAAAGGAAAGAAAAATACTACAAATCTGGAGAGCACACTCATCTCTCTCTAAATTGGAGGGTCTATCCTACACTAGAACTCATGTAAATTAGGGTTTTCAAATTTAATGGGAGTAAAATATATTTTAATCGTGTACTCCTCACCCCGATTAAGGTTGTGTTTAGCTCCGGAGTCCATGCAAAATTCATTTTTGAGTAACGAAAAATACCACAAATCTGGAGAGCACACTCATCTCTCTCTAAATTGGAGGGTGTATCCTACACTAGAACTCACGTAAGTTATGGTTTTCGAATTTAATGGGAGAAAAATATATTTTAATCGTGTACTCCTCACCCCAATTAAGGTTGTGTTTAGCTCCGGCATCCATGCAAAATTCATTTTCGGGGATAGAAAAATACCACAAGTCTAGAGAGCACACTCATCGCTCTTTAAGTTGGAGGGTGTATCCTACACTAGAACTCATGTAAATTAGGGTTTTCAAATTTAATGGGAGTAAAATATATTTTAATCGTGTACTGCTCACCCCGATTAAGGTTGTGTTTAGCTCCGGAGTCCATGCAAAATTCATTTTCGAGTAAAGAAAAATACCACAAATCTTGAGAGCACACTCATCACTCTCTAAATTGGAGGGTGTATCCTACACTAGAACTCACGCAAATTACGGTTTTCGAATTTAATGGGAGTAAAATATATTTTAATCATGTACTCCTCAACCCGATTAAGGTTGTGTTTAGCTCCAGAGTCCAGGAAAAATTCATTTTCGAGTAAAGAAAAATACCACATTTCTGGAGAGCACACTCTTCACTCTTTAAATTGGAGGGTGTATCCTACATTAGAACTCACGTAAATTAGGGTTTTCGAATTTGATGGGGGTAGAATAAATTTTAATCATGTACTCTTCACCCTGATTGGGGTTGTGTTTAGCTCCGGAGTCCATGCAAATTTCATTTTTGATTAAAGAAAAATACCACAAGTCTGGAGAGCACACTCATCACTCTTTAAGTTGGAGGTTGTATCCTACACTAGAACTCATGTAAATTAGAGTTTTCGAATTTAATGGGAGTAAAAGATATTTTAATCGTGTACTCCACACCTCGATTAAGGTTGTGTTTAGCTCCGGAGTCCATGCAAAATTCATTTTAAAGGAAAGAAAAATACTACAAATCTGGAGAGCACACTCATCTCTCTCTAAATTGGAGGGTCTATCCTACACTAGAACTCATGTAAATTAGGGTTTTCAAATTTAATGGGAGTAAAATATATTTTAATCGTGTACTCATCACCCCGATTAAGGTTGTCTTTAGCTCCGGAGTCCATGAAAAATTCATTTTCGAGTAAAGAAAAATACCACAATTCTGGAGAGCACACTTATCACTCTTTAAATTGGAGGGTGTATACTACGCTAGAACTCACGTAAATTAGGGTTTTCGAATTTGATGGGGGTAAAATAAATTTTAATCGTGTACTCCTCACCCCGATTAAGGTTGTGTTTAGCTCCGGAGTCCATGTAAAATTTATTTCAAAGGAAAGAAAAATACCACAAGTCTGAAGAGCACACTAATCGCTCTTTAAGTTGGAGGTTGTATCCTACACTAGAAGTCACGTAAATTAGGGTTTTCGAATTTAATGGGAATAAAACATATTTTAATCATGTACTCCTCACCTCGATTAAGGTTGTGTTTAGCTTCGGAGTCCATGCAAAACTTATTTCAAAGGAAAGAAAAATACGACAAGTCTGGAGAGCACACTCATCGCTCTTTAAATTGGAGGGTGTATCCTAGACTAGAACTCACGTAAATTAGGGTTTTCGAATTTAATGGGAGTAAAATATAATTTAATCGTGTACTCCTCACCCCGATTAAGGTTGTGTTTAGCTCCGGAGTCCATGAAAAATTCATTTTCGAGGAAAGAAAAATACCACAATTCTGGAGAGCACACTCATCGCTCTTTAAATTGGAGGGTGTATCCTACACTAGAACTCACGTAAATTAGGGTTTTCGAATTTGTTGGGGGTAAAATAAATTTTAATCGTGTACTCCTCACCCCGATTAAGGTTGTGTTTAGCTCCGGAGTCCATGAAAAATTCATTTTCGAGTAAAGAAAAATACCACAAATCTGGAGAGCACAATCATCGCTCTCTAAATTGGAGGGTGTATCCTACACTAGAACTCACGGAAATTATGGTTTTCAAATTTAATGGGAGTAAAATATATTTTAATCGTGTACTCCTCACCCCGATTAAGGTTATGTTTAGCTCCGGCATCCATGCAAAATTCATTTTTAGGGATAGAAAAATACCACAAGTCTAGAGAGCACACTCATCTCTCTTTAAGTTGGAGGGTGTACCCTACACTAGAACTCATGTAAATTATGGTTTTCAAATTTAATGGGAGTAAAATATATTTTAATAGTGTACTCCTCACCCCGATTAAGTTTGTGTTTAGCTCCGTAGTACTTGCAAAATTCATTTTCGAGTAAAGAAAAATACCACAAATCTTGAGACCACACCCATCGCTCTCTAAATTGGAGGGTGTATCCTACACTAGAACTCACGTAAATTACGATTTTCGAATTTAATGGAAGTAAAATATATTTTAATCATGTACTCCTCAACCCAATTAAGGTTGTGTTTAGCTCCGGAGTCCATGCAAAATTCATTTTTGAGTAAAGAAAAATACCACAAGTCTGGAGAGCACACTCATCGCTCTTTAAGTTAGAGGTTGTATCCTACTCAAGAACTCATGTAAATTAAGGTTTTCGAATTAAATGGGAGTAAAACATATTTTAATCGTGTACACCTCTCCTCGATTAAGGTTGTGTTTAGCTCCGTAGTCCATGCAAAATTTATTTCAAAGGATAGAAAAATACCACAACTCTGGAGAGCACACTCATCGCTCTTTAAATGTGAGGGTGTATCCTACACTAGAACTCACGTAAATTAGGGTTTTCGAATTTAAATGGGGTAAAATATATTTTAATCGTGTATTCCTTACCCCGATTAAGGTTGTGTTTAGCTCCGGAGTCCATGAAAAATTCATTTTAGAGGAAAGAAAAATACCACACGTCTGGAGAGCACACTCATCGCTCTTTAAATTGGAGGGTGTATCCTACACTAGAACTCACGTAAATTAGGGTTTTCGAATTTAATGGGAGTAAAATATATTTTAATCGTGTACTCCTCACCCCGATTAAGGTTGTGTTTAGCTTCGGAGTCCACGCAAAATTCATTTTCGAGGAAAGAAAAATACCACAAGTCTGGAGAGCACACTCATCGCTCTTTAAGTTGGAGGGTGTATCCTACACTAGAACTCACTTAAATTAGGGTTTTCAAATTTAATGGGAGTAAAATATATTTTAATCATGTACGCATCACCACGATTAAGGTTGTGTTTAGCTCCGGAGTCCTTACAAAATTCATTTTCGAGGAAAGAAAAATACCACAATTCTAGAGAGCACACGCATCGCTCTTTAAATTGGAGGGTGTATCCTACACTAGAACTCACGTAAATTAGGGTTTTCAAATTTAATGGGAGTAAAATATATTTTAATCGTGTACTCCTCACCCCGATTAAGGTTGTGTTTAGCTCCGGAGTCCATGTAAAATTCATTTTTGAGTAAAGAAAAATACCACATTTCTGGAGAGCACACTCATCTCTCTTTAAATTGGAGGGTGTATCCTACTCTAGAACTCATGTAAATTAAGGTTTTCGAATTTAATGGGAGTAAAACATATTTTAATCGTGTACACCTCTCCTCGATTAAGGTTGTGTTTAGCTCCGGAGTCCATGCAAAATTTATTTCAAAGGAAAGAAAAATACCACAAGTCTGGAGAGCACACTCATCGCTCTTTAAATTGGAGGGTGTATCCTACACTAGAACCCACGTAAATTAGGGTTTTCGAATTTAATGGAGGTAAAATATATATTTTAATTGTGTATTCCTTACCCCAATTAAGGTTGTGTTTAGCTCCGGAGTCCATGCAAAATTCATTTTCGAGGAAAGAAAAATACCACAAGTCTGGAGAGCACACTCATCGCTCTTTAAATTGGAGGGTGTATCCTACACTAGAACTCACGTAAATTAGGGTTTTCGAATTTAATGGGAGTAAAATATATTTTAATCATGTACTCCTCACCCCGATTAAGGTTGTGTTTAGCTCCGGAGTCCATGAAAAATTCATTTTCGAGTAAAGAAAAACACCACAATTCTGGAGAGCACACTCATCACTCTTTAAATTGGAGGATGTATCCTACACTAGAACTCACGTAAATTAGGGTTTTCGAATTTGATGGGGGTAAAATAAACTTTAATCGTGTTCTCCTCACCCCGATTGGGGTTGTGTTTAGCTCTGGAGTCCATGAAAAATTCATTTTCGAGTAAATAAAAATACCACAAGTCTGGAGAGAACACTCATCGCTCTTTAAATTGGAGGGTGTAACCTACACTAGAAGTCACGTAAATTAGGGTTTTTGAATTTAATGGGAGTAAAATATATTTTAATCGTGTACTCCTCAACCCGATTAAGGTTGTGTTTAGCTCTGGAGTCCACGCAAAATTCATTTTCGAGGAAAGAAAAATACCACAAGTCTGGAGAGCACACTCATCGCTCTTTAAGTTGGAGGGTGTATCCTACACTAGAACTCACGTAAATTAGGGTTTTCAAATTTAATGGGAGTAAAATATATTTTAATCGTGTACTCATCACCCTGATTAAGGTTGTGTTTAGCTCTTACTAGGATTTTTTGTTTTCTAGGATTTTTTAGGGTTTTTTATAGTTTTTTACGGTTTTTAGAGTTTCTTAGGGTTTTTTATGAGTTTATAGGATTTTTAGTGTTTTCTAGGATTTTTTGGTATTTACTAGGATTTTTTTTAGTTTTCTAGATTTTTTTAGGATTGTTTAGGGTTTTTGGATTTTTAGGATTAGTAGGCCTTTCTAGGGTTTTTAGAGTTTTTTAGGGTTTTTTAAGATTTTCTAGAGTTTTTTAAAGTTTTCTCGGCTTTTTAGGGTTTTCTAGGGTCACTTGGGGTTTTTTTTATAGTTTTTTAGTGTTTTTTAGGATTTACTAAGATTTTTTTGGATTTTCTACGGTTTTTTAAGATTTTCTTTGAATTTAATGGGAGTAAAATATATTTTAATCGTGTACTCCTCACCCCGATTAAGGTTGTATTTAGCTCCAGCATCCATGCAAAATTCAATTTCAGGGATAGAAAAATACCACAAGTCTAGACAGCACACTCATCGCTCTTTAAGTTGGAGGGTGTATCCTACACTAGAACTCATGTAAATTAGGGTTTTCAAATTTAATGGGAGTAAAATATATTTTAATCGTGTACTCCTCACCCCGATTAAGGTTGTGTTTAGCTCCGGAGTCCATGCAAAATTCATTTTCGAGTAAAGATAAATACCACAAGTCTGGAGAGCACACTCATCGCTCTTTAAATTGGAGGGTGTAACCTACACTAGAACTCACGTAAATTAGGGATTTCGAATTTAATGGAGTAAAATATATTTTAATCGTGTACTACTCACCCCGATTAAGGTTGTGTTTAGCTCCGGAGTCCATGCAAAATTCATTTTCGAGGAAAGAAAAATACCACAAGTCTGGAGAGCACACTCATCGCTCTTTAAATTCGAGGGTGTATCCTACACTAGAACTCACGTAAATTAAGGTTTTCAAATTTAATGGGGTAAAGTATATTTTAATCATGTACTCCTCAACCCGATTAAGGTTGTGTTTAGCTCCGGAGTCCATGAAAAATTCATTTTCGAGTAAAGAAAATTACCACATTTCTGGAGAGCACACTCATCACTCTTTAAATTGGAGGGTGTATCCTACACTAGAACTCACGTAAATTAGGGTTTTCGAATTTGATGGGGTAAAATAAATTTTAATCGTGTACTCCTCAGCACGATTAATGTTGTGTTTAGCTCCGGAGTCCATGCAAAATTCATTTTCGAGGAAAGAAAAATACCACAAGTCTGGAGAGCACGCTCATCGCTCTCTAAATTGGAGGGTGTATCCTACACTAGAACTCACGTAAATTAGGGTTTTCGAATTTAATGGGAGTAAAATATATTTTAATCGTGTACTCCTTACCCCGAATAACGTTGTGTTTAGCTCCGGAGTCCATGCAAAATTCATTTTTGAGTAAAGAAAAATACCACAAATCTGGAGAGCACACTCATCGCTCTCTAAATTGGAGGGTGTATCCTACACTAGAACTCACGTAAATTACGGTTTTCGAATTTAATGGGAGTAAAATATATTTTAATCGTGTACTCCTCACCCCGATTAAGGTTGTGTTTAGCTCCGGCGTCCATGCAAAATTCATTTTCGAGGAAAGAAAAATACCACAAGTCTGGAGAGCACACTCATCGCTCTTTAAATTCGAGGGTGTATCCTACACTAGAACTCACGTAAATTAGGGTTTTCGAATTTAATGGGAGTAAAATATATTTTAATCGTGTACTCCTCACCCCGATTAAGGTTGTGTTTAGCTCCGGAGTCCATGAAAAATTCACTTTCGAGTAAAGAAAAATACCACAATTCTGAAGAGCACACTCATCACTCTTTAAATTGGAGTGTGTATCCTGCACTAGAACTCACGTAAATTAGGATTTTTGAATTTGATGGGGGTAAAATAAATTTTAATAGTGTACTCATCACCCTGATTAAGGTTGTGTTTAGCTCTTACTAGGATTTTTTGTTTTCTAGGATTTTTTTACGGTTTTTTATAGTTTTTTATGATTTTATAGGATTTTTAGTGTTTTCTAGGATTTTTTGGTATTTACTAGGATTTTTTTAGTTTTCTAGATTTTTTTAGGATTGTTTAGGGTTTTTGGATTTTTAGGATTAGTAGGGCTTTCTAGGGTTTTTAGAGTTTTTTAAGGTTTTTTAAGATTTTCTAGAGTTTTTTAAAGTTTTCTCGGCTTTTTAGGGTTTTCTAGGGTCTCTTGGGGTTTTTTTTATAGTTTTTTAGTGTTTTTTATGATTTACTAAGATTTTTTTGGATTTTCTAGGGTTTTTTAAGATTTTCTTCGAATTTAATGGGAGTAAAATATATTTTAATCGTGTACTCCTCACCTCGATTAAGGTTTTGTTTAGCTCCAGCATCCATGCAAAATTCATTTTTGGGGATAGAAAAATACCACAAGTCTAGAGAGCACACTCATCGCTCTTTAATTTGGAGGGTGTATCCTACACTAGAACTCACGTAAATTAGGGTTTTCGAATTTGATGGGGGTAAATAAAATTTTAATCGTGTACTCCTCACCATGATTAAGGTTGTGTTTAGCTCCGGAGTCCATGCAAAATTCATTTTCGAGGAAAGTAAAATACCACAAGTCTGGAGAGCACACTCATCGCTCTTTGAATTGGAGGGTGTATCCTACACTAGAACTCACTTAAATTAGGGTTTTTGAATTTAATGGGAGTAAAATATATTTTAATCGTGTACTCCTCACCCCGATTAAGGTTTTGTTTAGCTCCGGAGTCCATGCAAAATTCATTTTCGAGGAAAGAAAAATACCACAATTCTGAAGAGCACACTCATCGCTCTTTAAATTGGAGGGTGTATCCTACACTAGAACTCACGTAAATTAGGGTTTTTAAATTTAATGGGAGTAAAATATATTTTAATCGTGTACTCCTCACCTCGATTAAGGTTGTGTTTAGCTCCGGAGTCCATGAAAAATTCATTTTCGAGTAAAGAGAAATACCACAAGTCTGGAGAGCACACTCATCGCTCTTTAAATTGGAGGGTGTAACCTACACTAGAACTCGCGTAAATTAGGGTTTTCGAATTTAATGGGAGTAAAATTTATTTTAATCGTGTACTCCTCACCCCGATTAAGGTTGTGTTTAGCTCCGGAGTCCACGCAAAATTCATTTTCGAGGAAAGAAAAATACCACAAGTCTGGAGAGCACACTCATCGCTCTTTAAGTTGGAGGGTGTATCCTACACTAGAACTCACGTAAATTAGGGTTTTCAAATTTAATGGGAGTAAAATATATTTTAATCGTGTACTCATCACCCTAATTAAAGTTGTGTTTAGCTCTTACTAGGATTTTTTGTTTTCTAGGATTTTTTAGGGTTTTTTATAGTTTTTTATGGTTTTTAGAGTTTCTTCGAGTTTTTTATGATTTTATAGGATTTTTAGTGTTTTCTAGGACTTTTTGGTATTTACTAGGATTTTTTTTAGTTTTCTAGATTTTTTTAGGATTGTTTAGGGTTTTTGGAATTTTAGGATTAGTAGGGCTTTCTAGGGTTTTTAGAGTTTTTTATGGTTTTTTAGGATTCTCTAGAGTTTTTTAAAGTTTTCTCGGCTTTTTAGGGTTTTCTAGGGTCTCTTTGGGTTTTTTTTATAGTTTTTTAGTGTTTTTTAGGATTTACTAAGATTTTTTTGGATTTTCTAGGGTTTTTTAAGATTTTCTTCCAATTTAATGGGAGTAAAATATATTTTAATCGTGTACTCCTCACCCCGATTAAGGTTGTGTTTAGCTCCAGCATCCATGCAAAATTCACTTTCGGGGATAGAAAAATACCACAAGTCTAGAGAGCACACTCATCGCTCTTTAAGTTGGAGGGTGTATCCTACACTAGAACTCATGTAAATTAGGGTTTTCAAATTTAATGGGAGTAAAATATATTTTAATCGTGTACTCATCACCCCGATTAAGGTTGTGTTTAGCTCCGGAGTCCATGCAAAATTTATTTTCGAGTAAAGAAAAATACCACAAATCTTGAGAGCACACTCATCGCTCTCTAAATTGGAGGGTGTATCCTACACTAGAACTCACGTAAATTACGGTTTTTGAATTTAATGGGGTAAAGTATATTTTAATCATGTACTCCTCAACCCGATTAAGGTTGTGTTTAGCTCCGGAGTCCATGAAAAATTCATTTTCGAGTAAAGAAAATTACCACATTTCTGGAGAGCACACTCATCACTCTTTAAATTGGAGGGTGTATCCTACACTAGAACTCACGTAAATTAGGGTTTTCGAATTTGATGGGGGTAAAATGAATTTTAATCGTGTGCTCCTCACCACGATTAAGGTTGTGTTTAGCTCCGGAGTCCATGCAAATATCATTTTTGAGGAAAGAAAAATACCACAAGTCTGGAGAGCACACTCATCGCTCTCTAAATTGGAGGGTGTATCCTACACTAGAACTCACGTAAATTAGGGTTTTCGAATTTAATGGGAGTAAAATATATTTTAATTGTGTACTCCTTTCCCCGAATAAGGTTGTGGTTAGCTCCGAAGTCCATGCAAAATTCATTTTTGAGTAAAGAAAAATACCACAAATCTGGAGAGCACACTCATCGCTCTCTAAATTGGAGGGTGTATCCTACACTAGAACTCGCGTAAATTACGGTTTTCGAATTTAATGGGAGTAAAATATATTTTAATCGTGTACTCCTCACCCCGATTAAGGTTGTGTTTAGCTCCGGAGTCCATGCAAAATTCATTTTTGAGTAAAGAAAATTACCACATTTCTGGAGAGCACACTCATCACTCTTTAAATTGGAGGGTGTATCCTACACTAGAACTCACGTAAATTAGGGTTTTCGAATTTGATGGGGGCAAAATAAATTTTAATCGTGTACTCCTCAGCACGATTAATGTTGTGTTTAGCTCCGGAGTCCATGCAAAATTCATTTTCGAGGAAAGAAAAATACCACAAGTCTGGAGAGCACACTCATCGCTCTCTAAATTGGAGGGTGTATCCTACACTAGAACTCACGTAAATTAGGGTTTTCGAATTTAAAGGGAGTAAAATATATTTTAATCGTGTACTCCTTACCCCGAATAAGGTTGTGTTTAGCTCCGGAGTCCATGCAAAATTCATTTTCGAGTAAAGAAAAATACCACAAATCTGGAGAGCACACTCATCGCTCTCTAAATTGGAGGGTGTATCCTACACTAGAACTCACGTAAATTACGGTTTTCGAATTTAATGGGAGTAAAATATATTTTAATCGTGTACTCCTCACCCCGATTAAGGTTGTGTTTTGCTCCGGCGTCCATGCAAAATTCATTTTCGAGGAAAGAAAAATACCACAAGTCTGGAGAGCACACTCATCGCTCTTTAAATTCGAGGGTGTATCCTACACTAGAACTCACGTAAATTAGGGTTTTCGAATTTAATGGGAGTAAAATATATTTTAATCGTGGACTTCTCACCCCGATTAAGGTTGTGTTTAGCTCCGGAGTCCATGAAAAATTCATTTTCGAGTAAAGAAAAATACCACAATTCTGGAGAGCACACTCATCACTCTTTAAATTGGAGGTGTATCCTGCACTAGAACTCACGTAAATTAGGATTTTTGAATTTGATGGGGTAAAATAAATTTTAATAGTGTACTCATCACCCTGATTAAGGTTGTGTTTAGCTCTTACTAGGATTTTTTGTTTTCTAGGATTTTTTACGGTTTTTTATAGTTTTTTACGGTTTTTAGAGTTTCTTAGGGTTTTTTATGATTTTATAGGATTTTTAGTGTTTTCTAGGATTTTTTGGTATTTACTAGGATTTTTTTAGTTTTCTAGATTTTTTTAGGATTGTTTAGGTTTTTTGGATTTTTAGGATTAGTAGGGCTTTCTAGGGTTTCTAGAGTTTTTTAAGGTTTTTTAAGATTTTCTAGAGTTTTTTAAAGTTTTCTCGGCTTTTTAGGGTTTTCTAGGGTCTCTTGAGGTTTTTTTTATAGTTTTTTAGTGTTTTTTAGGATTTACTAAGATTTTTTTGGATTTTCTAGGGTTTTTTAAGATTTTCTTCAAATTTAATGAGAGTAAAATATATTTTAATCGTGTACTCCTCACCCCGATTAAGGTTTTGTTTAGCTCCAGCATCCATGCAAAATTCATTTTCGGGGATAGAAAAATACCAGAAGTCTAGAGAGCACACTCATCGCTCTTTAATTTGGAGGGTGTATCCTACACTAGAACTCACGTAAATTAGGGTTTTCGAATTTGATGGGGGTAAATAAAATTTTAATCGTGTACTCCTCACCATGATTAAGGTTGTGTTTAGCTCCGGAGTCCATGCAAAATTCATTTTCGAGGAAAGTAAAATACCACAAGTCTGGAGAGCACACTCATCACTCTTTAAATTGGAGGGTGTATCCTACACTAGAACTCACTTAAATTAGGGTTTTTGAATTTAATGGGAGTAAAATATATTTTAATCGTGTACTCCTCACCCCGATTAAGGTTTTGTTTAGCACCGGAGTCCATGCAAAATTCATTTTCGAGGAAAGAAAAATACCACAATTCTGAAGAGCACACTCATCGCTCTTTAAATTGGAGGGTGTATCCTACACTAGAACTCACGTAAATTAGGGTTTTTAAATTTAATGGGAGTAAAATATATTTTAATCGTGTACTCCTCACCTCGATTAAGGTTGTGTTTAGCTCCGGAGTCCATGAAAAATTCATTTTCGAGTAAAGAGAAATACCACAAGTCTGGAGAGCACACTCATCGCTCTTTAAATTGGAGGGTGTAACCTACACTAGAACTCACGTAAATTAGGGTTTTCGAATTTGATTGGGGTAAAATAAATTTTAATCGTGTACTCCTCACCACGATTAAGGTTGTGTTTTGCTCCGAAGTCCATGCAAAATTCATTTTTGAGTAAAGAAAAATACCACAAGTCTGGAGAGCACACTCATCACTCTTTAAGTTGGAGGTTGTATCCTACACTAGAACTCATGTAAATTAAGGTTTTCGAATTTAATGGGAGTAAAACATATTTTAATCGTGTACTCCTCTCCTCGATTAAGGTTGTGTTTAGCTCCGGAGTCCATGCAAAATTTATTTCAAAGGAAAGAAAAATACCACAAGTCTGGAGAGCACACTCATCGCTCTTTAAATTGGAGGGTGTATCCTACACTAGAAGTCACGTAAAATAGGGTTTTCGAATTTAATGGGGGTAAAATATATTTTAATCGTGTATTCCTTACCCCGATTAAGGTTGTGTTTAGCTCCGGAGTCCATGCAAAATTCATTTTCGAGGAAAGAAAAATACCACAAGTCTGGAGAGCACACTCATCGCTCTTTAAATTCGAGGGTGTATCCTACACTAGAACTCACGTAAATTAGAGTTTTCGAATTTAATGGGAGTAAAATATATTTTAATCGTGTACTCCTCACCCCGATTAAGGTTGTGTTTAGCTCCGGAGTCCATGAAAAATTCATTTTCGAGTAAAGAAAAATACCACAATTCTGGAGAGCACACTCATCACTCTTTAAATTGGCGGGTGTATCCTACACTAGAACTCACGTAAATTAGGGTTTTTGAATTTGATGGGGGTAAAATAAATTTTAATCGTGTACTCCTCACCCCGATTAAGGTTGTGTTTAGCTCCGGAGTCCATGAAAAATTCATTTTCGAGTAAAGAAAAATACCACATGTCTGGAGAGCACACTCATCACTCTTTAAATTGGAGGGTGTAACCTACACTAGAACTCACGTAAATTAGGGTTTTCGAATATAATGGGAGTAAAATATATTTTAATCGTGTACTCCTCACCCCGATTAAGGTTGTGTTTAGCTCCAGAGTCCACGCAAAATTCATTTTCGAGGAAAGAAAAATACCACAAGTTTGGAGAGCACACTCATCGCTCTTTAAGTTGGAGTGTGTATCCTACACTAGAACTCACGTAAATTAGGGTTTTCAAATTTAATGGGAGTAAAATATATTTTTATCGTGTACTCCTCACCCCAATTAAGGTTGTGTTTAGCACTTACTAGGATTTTTTTGTTTTCTAGGATTTTTTAGGGTTTTTTTTATAGTTTTTTACGGTTTTTAGAGTTTCTTAGGGTTTTTTATGGTTTTCTAGGATTTTTAGTGTTTTCTAGGATTTTTTGGTATTTACTAGGATTTTTTTTTAGTTTTCTAGATTTTTTAGGATTTTTTAGGGTTTTTGGATTTTTAGGATTAGTAGGGCTTTCTAGGGTTTTTAGAGTTTTTTAGGGTTTTTTAGGATTTTCTAGAGTTTTTTAAAGTTTTCTCGGCTTTTTAGGGTTTTCTAGGGTCTCTTTTTTTTTTGTTTTTAGGTTTTTTTTAGGATATTCTAGGATTTTTTTTTAAGTTTTCTTGCATTTTTTATGGTTTTCTAGAATTTTTAGTGTTTTCTAGGATTTTTTAGTATTTACTAGAATTTTTGTTTTCTATGATTTTTTAAGGTTTTTTTTATAGTTTTTTAGGATCTTTATAGTTTCTTAGGGTTTTTTATGGTTTTCTTGGATTTTTAGTGTTTTCTAGGATTTTTTAGTATTTACTAGGATTTTTAGTATTTTCCAGGATTTTTTAGGGTTTTCTTAGGTATTTTAAGTTTTTCTAGGTTCTCTAGGGTTTTCTAGGTTTTCTTAGGATTTTTAAAGTTTTCTCGGGTTTTTAGGATTTTCTAGGGTCTCTTTGGGTTTTTTATGGTTTTTTAGGGTTTTTTAGGATTTACTAAGATTTTTTTGGATTTCCTAGGGTTCTCTAGGGTTTTTTAAGATTTTTAGGATTTTTTTGTTTTCTTGAGTTTTTTAGAATTTTTTGGGGTTTTTTAGGATTTTCTAGTGTTTTTAGAATATTTTAGGATTTTCTAGGGTTTTTAGGATATTTTAGAGTTTTCTCTCTGATTTTTAGGATTTTTTAGGGCTTTCTAGAGTTTCTTAGTGTTTCTAGGGTTTTTTAGCGTTTTTAGGGTTTTCTAGATTTTGTTGTGTTTTTTAGAATTTTTTTAGGGTTTTTTAAAGTTTTCTTTTTATGGTTTTCTAAGGATTTTTTTTATTTTTTTAAGGCTTTCTCTACTTTTCTAGGATTTTTAGGGTTTTCTGATTTTTAGCAATTTTTTGAATTTTACTAGGATTTTTTTTTTTTAGGGTTTTTTAGGATATTCTAGGATTTTTTTTAGTTTAGGGATTAGGGTTTAGGATTTTTTTTGTTTTCTATGACTTTTTAGGGTTTGTTTTATAGTTTTTTAGGGTTTTTATAGTTTCTTAGGGTTTTTTATGGTTTTTAGGATTTTTTGTATTTTCTTGGATTTTTTAGTATTTACTAGGATTTTTAGTGTTTTTTAGGATTTTTTTAGGGTTTTTCATGTATTTTAAGTTTTTCTAGGATTTTCTAGCTTTTCTTTGAGTTTTTAGGGTTTTCTAGAGTTTTATAGGTTTTCTACGGTTTTCTAGGACTTTTAGGGTTTTTTAAATTTTTTAGGGTTTTTATTGTTTCTTTGGATTTTTTTATGGTTTTCTAGGATTTTTAGTGTTTTTTAGGATTTTTTAGTATTTACTAGGATTTTTTTAGTTTTCTAGGATTTTTTAGAGTTTTTTAGGGTTTTTTTGGATTTTCTAAGCTTTTAGTTTTTCTAGGATTTTCTAGGTTTTTTAGGGTTTTTCGGATTACAAGGGTTTTTAGGGTTTTTTAGGGCTTTCTAGGGTTTTTAGAGTTTTTAAGGATTTTCTAGGACTTTCTAGAGTTTCTTAAAGTTTTCTGGGTTTTTAGGGTTTTAAAGGATTTTCTAGGGTTTTCTAGGGTCTTTTTGGGTTTTATATGATTTTTTAGGATTTTTATGGTTTTTTATGATTTACTAAGATTTTTTAGGATTTTCTAGGGTTTTTAGGGTTTTTTAGCGTTTTCTAGGGTTGTCTAGGATTTTTAGAGTTTTCTAGGGTTTTTTGGATTTTTTGGGTTTTTAGGGTTTTTTAAAGTTTTCAAGGGTTTTCTAGGGTTCTCTAGGGTTTTTAGGATTTTCTAGTATTTTTTTGTTTTCTAGAGTTTTTTAGAGATTTCTAGGGTTTTTACAGTTTTTTAGGGTTTTCTCGGGTTTTAAGATTTTTCATGCTTTTTTAGGGTTTTCTAGGTTTTTTAGGATATTTTAGGATTTTCTAGGGTTCTAGAGTTTTAAAGTTTTCTCCGATTTTAATGGTTTTCTAAGGTTTTTTTTAGGATTTTTTAGAGTTTTCTAAAATTTTTTAGGGTCTTTTAGGTTTTTTAAGGATTTTTTGGATTTTCTAGGATTCTCTAGGTTTTCTAGGATTTTTAGGCTTATCTAGGATTTTTTTGGATTTTCTAGAGTTTTAAGGATTTTTTAGGATATTCTAGGTATTTTTAGTATTTACTAGTATTTTTTTAGTTTTCTAAGATTTTTTAGGATTTTTAAAGGTTTTTTGGGTTTCTAGGATTTTTTAGGATTTTTTAGGATTTTTGGATTTTTAGGTTTCTAGGGTCTCTTTGGGTTTTTTATGGTTTTTTATGTTTTTTTACGATTTACTAAGATTTTTTTGGATTTCCTATGGATCTCTAGGGATTTTTAACATTTCCTAGGATTTTTTATTATTTTCTAGAGTTTTTTAGAGTTTTCTGGGGTTATTTAGGATTTTCTATGGTTTTTAGGATATTTTAGAATTTTCTAGGATTTTTAGGATATTTTAGAGTTTTCTTGTATTTTTTAGGATTTTTTAGAGATTTCTAGAGTTTTTAGTGGTTTTGGGATTTTTTAGGGTTTCGGGTTTAGGGTTTTCTAGAGTTTTTTTAGTCTTTAGGATTTTTTTAGGGTTTTTTAAAGTTTCCTTTTCATGGTTTTCTAAGGATTTTTTTGGTTTTTTTAAAGGTCTTTTCTAGTTTTCTTGGATTTTTAGGGTTTTCTGGTTTTTAGCGTTGTTTAGAATTTACTAGGATTTTTTTGTTTTTTGGGTTTTTTTAGGTCTTCTAGGATTTTTTTTTAGTTTTCTTGGATTTTTTATAGTTTTCTAGGATTTTTTTGTATTTACTAGGATTTTTTTTAGTTTTCTAGGATTTTTTAGGGTTTTTTAGGGTTTTTTGGATTTTCTAAGCTTTTAGATTTTTCTAGGGTTTTCTAGGTTTTTTAGGGTTTTTTATGGCTTTCCAGGGTTTTTAAAGTTTTTAAGGATTTTCTAGGATTTTCTAGAGTTTCTTAAAGTTTTTTGAGTTTTTAGGGTTTTAAAGGATTTTCTAGTGTTTTCTAGGGTCTCTTTGGATTTTCTATGGTTTTTTAGGATTTTTAGGGTTTTTTTGTTTTACTAAGATTTTTTTGGATTTTCTAGGGTTTTTAGGATTTTTTTAGTGTTTTCTAGGGTTGTTTAGGATTTTCTAGTGTTGTCTAGGATTTCTAGAGTTTTCAAGGGTTTTTAGTGTTTTTTTGAGTTTTTAGGGTTTTTTTAAAGTTTTCAAGGGTTTCTAGGGTTCTCTAGGGTTTTTAGGATTTTTTAGGATTTTCTAGAATTTTTTGTTTTCTAGAATTTTTTTAGAGTTTTCTAGGAGTTTTTACAGTTTTTTAGGGTTTTCTCGGGTTTTTAGGATTTTTCAGGATTTTTTAGGGTTTTCTCCGATTTTAATGGTTTTCTAAGGATTTTTAGGATTTTTTAGAGTCTTCTAGAATTTTTTAGGGTCTTTTAGGTTTTTTTAGAGTTTTTTGGATTTTCTAGGATTCTCTAAGTTTTCTAGAATTTTTAGGGTTTTCTAGGATTTTTTGAATTTTCTAGAGTTTAAGGGTTCTTTAGGATATTCTAGGGTTTTTAATGTTTTTAGGGTTTTTTAGTGGTTTTTAGAGTTTTTAGGGTTTTCTAGAGTTTTTTTAAAGTTTTCTAGGGTTTTTATGATTTTTTGGGATTTTTTGTTTTCTAGGATTTTTAGGGTTTTCTATGGTTTTGAGAGATTTTTAGGACTTACTAGAATTTTTTTGGTTTTCTAGAGTTTTTCAGAGTTTTATAGGATTTTTTGGTTTTTTTTTTTTGGTTTTTAGGTTTTTCTAGGGTTTTCTAAGTATTTTAGGATTTTCTAGAATTTTTTAGAGTTTTTTTGGATTTTCTAGGGCTTGCTAGAGCTTTTTAGTATTTTCTAGGTTTTTTAGGGTTTTTAGAGTTTTCTAGGTATTTTAAGTTTTTCTAGGTTTTTCTAGGGTTTTTAGGATTTTCTAGGGTTTTCTAGAATTTTTCAATGCTTTTTAAAATATTCTTGGGTTTTTAGGATTTTTTAGGGTTTTCTAGGGTTTTTTAAGTTTTCTAGGGTTTTTATAGTTTTTAGGCTTTTTTATGGTTTTCTAGAATTTCTAGTGTTTTCTAGGATTTGTTAGTATTTATTAGGATTTTTTTTGTTTTCTAGGATTTTTTTAGGGTTTTTAAAGTTTTTTAGGGTTTTTATAGTTTCTTAGGATTTTTTTTAATTTTTTAAAGTTTTTTTAGGGCTTTCTAGGGTTTTTAAAGTTTTTAAGGATTTTCTAGGGTTTCTTAAAATTTTCTTGGTTTTAGGGTTTTATAGGATTTTCTAGAGTTTTCTAGGGTCTCTTTGGATGTTCTATGGTTTTTTAGGATTTTTAGGATTTTTTAAAATTTACTAAGATTTTTTTGGATTTTCTAGGATTTTTAGGGTTTTTAGTGTTTTCAACAGTTATTTAGGATTTTTTATGGTTGTCTAGGATTTTTAGAGTTTTCTAGGGTTTTTAAGGTTTTTTAGGATTTTTTTAGGATTTTTTTGTTTTCTAGAGTTTTTTAGAATTTTCTAGGGGTTTTTACAGTTTTTTAGGATTTTCTCGGGTTTTTAGGATTTTTCATGCTTTTTTAGGGTTTTCTAGGTCTTTTAGAATATTTTAGGATTTTCTAGGGTTCTACAGTTTTAAAGTTTTCTCCGATTTTAATGGTTTTCTATGGTTTTTTAAGGATTTTTAGGGTTTTTTAGGATTTACTAAGATTTTTTTGGATTCTCTAAGGTTTTAAGATACTTTAGGATTTTTTAGTATTTTTAGGATATTTTAGATTTTTCTTGGATTTTTTAGGATTTTTTAGGGCTTTCTAGAGTTTTTTAGTGTTTCTAGGGTTTTTAGGGTTTTCTAGAGTTTTTTTGAGTTTTTTAGGATTCTTTAGGATTTTATAGGGATTTTTTAGGGTTTTTTAAAGTTTCCTATTTATGATTTTCTAAGGATTTTTTTTTGTTTTTAAGGCTTTTTCTAGATTTCTAGGATTTTTAGGGTTTTCTGGTTTTAAGCGTTTTTTAGAATTTACTAGGATTTTTTTTGTTTTTTGGGTTTTTTAGGATATTCTAGGATTTTTTTTAGTTTTATTGGATTTTTTATGATTTTCTAGAAGTTTTAGTGTTTTCTAGGATTTTTTAGTATTTACTAGGATATTTTTGTTTTCTAGGATTTTTTAGGGTTTTTTAAAGTTTTTTAGGGGTTTTATAGTTTCTTAAGTTTTTCATGGTTTTCTAGGATTTTTAGTGTTTTCAGGCTTTTTTAGTGTTTTCTAGGTCTTTTAGGATATTTTAGGATTTTCTAGGGTTCTAGAGTTTTAAAGTTTTCTCTGATTTTAATGCTTTTCTAAGGTTTTTTAGGGTTTTTTAGAGTTTTCTAGGATTTTTAGGGTCTTTTAGGTTTTTTTTAGGGTTTTTTGGATTTTCTAGGATTCTCTAGGTTTTTTAAGATTTTTAGGGTTTTCTAGGATTTTTTGGATTTTCTAGAGTTTTTAATTTTTTTAGGGTTTTCAAGAGGTTTTTAGGGTATTTAGAGTTTTCTAGAGTTTTGGGATTTTTTATGGTTTTCTAGGGTTTTCTAGGTTTTTAAGTTTTTCTTGGGTTTTCTAGGTTTTTAGGATTTTCTAGGTTTTCCTGGATTTTTTTAGTGCTTTTTAGGATATTCTTGGATTTTTAGGATTTTTTAGGGTTTTTTAGAATTTTTTAAGTTTTCTAGGGTTTTTATAGTTTCTTAGGCCTTTTTATGATTTTCTAGAATTTCTAGTATTTTCTAGGATTTTTTTGTATTTACTAGGATTTTTATTGTTTTTTAAGATTTTTAGGATTTTTTAAAGTTTTTTAGGGTTTTTAAAAGTTTTTTAGGGTTTTTGTAGTTTCTTAGGGTTTTTTATGGTTTTCTAGGATTTTTAGTGTTTTCTAGGATTTTTTAGAGTTTACTAGGATTTTTTTTAGTTTTCTAGGATTTTCTAGGATTTTTTAGGATTTTTAGGATTACTAGGGCTTTCTCGAGTTTTTAGGGTTTTCTAGGGTCTCTTTGGATTTTTTATGGTTTTTTAGGGCTTTTAGGATTTACTAAGATTTTTTTTGGATTTCCTAGAGTTCTCTAGGGTTTTTTAAGATTTCCTAGGATTTTTTTGTTTTCTAGAGTTTTTTAGGATTTTCTGAGGATTTTCTAGGGGTTTTTAGGATATTTTTAGATTTTCTAGGGATTTTAGGATATTTTAGAGTTTTCTTGGATTTTTTTATGATTTTTTAGGGCTTTCTAGAGTTTTTAGTGTTTCTAGGGTTTTTTAGGGTTTTTTAGAGTTTTTTTGAGTTTTTTATGGTTTTTTAGGGATTTTTTAGAGTTTTTTAAAGTTTCTTTTTTATGGATTTCTAAGGATTTTTTAGTTTTTTTTAGGGTTTTTTAAAGTTTCTTTTTTATGGATTTCTAAGGATTTTTTAGGTTTTTTTAAGGCTTTTTTCTAGTTTTCTAGGATTTTTAGAGTTTTCTGATTTTTAGCGTTTTTTAGAATTTACAAGGATTTTTTTTGTTTTTTGGGTTTTTTAGATCTTCTAGGATTTTTTTAGTTTTCTTGAAATTTTTATGGTTTTCTAGAATTTTTAGTGTTTTCTAGGATTTTTTGGGCTTTTTAAAAATTTTTTAGGGTTTTTATAGTTTCTTAGGGTTTTTTTTTATTTTCTAGGATTTTTAGTGTTTTCTAGGATTATTTAGTATTTACTAGGATTATTTTTAGTTTTCTAGGATTTTTTAGAGTTTTTGGATTTTTAGGATTACTAGGGCTTTCTAGGGTTTTTTAAGTTTTTTTAGGATTTTCTAGAGTTTTTTAAAGTTTTCTCGGGTTTTTAGGGTTTTCTAGGGTCTCTTTGGGTTTTTTATGGATTTTTAGGGTTTTTTAGGATTTACTAAGATTTTTTGGATTTCCTAGGATTTTTAGAATTTTTTAGGATTTTTTAGTTTCTAGGATTTTTAGAGATTTTTAGGATTTTTAAAAATTTTCTAGAGTTTTTTAAAGTTTTCTCAGGTTTTTAGGGTTTTTTAGGGTCTTTGGGTTTTTTATGGTTTTTTAGGATTTTTTACGATTTAATAAGATTTTTTTGGATTTCCTAGGGTTCTCAAGGATTTTTTAAGATTTTCTATGATTTTTTGTTTTCTAGAGTTTTTTTAGAGTTTTCTGGGGTTATTTAGGATTTTCTAAGGTTTTTAGGCTATTTTAGAGTTTTCTTGTATTTTTTAGGATTTTTTAGGGCTTTCTAGAGTTTTTTAGTGTTTATAGGTTATTTTAGGGTTTTCTAGAGTTTTTTTGAGTTTTTTAGGATTTTTTAGAATTTTTTTAGGGTTTTTTAAAGTCTCCTTTTTTATGGTTTTTTAAGGATTTTTTTGGTTTTTTAAAGGTTTTTTCTAGTTTTCTAGGATTTTTAGGGTTTTCTTGTTTTTAGCATTTTTTAGAATTTACTAGGATTTTTTTGTTTTTAGGGTTTTTTAGATCTTCTAGGATTTTTTAGTTTTCTTGGATTTTTTATGGTTTTCTAGGATTTTTAGTGTTTTCTAGGATTTTTTAGTATTTACTAAGATTTTTTTTTTAGTTTTCTAGGATTTTTTAGGGTTTTTTGGATTTTCTAAGCTTTTAGGTTTTTTCTAAGGTTTTCTAGGTTTTTTAGGTTTTTTCGGATTACTAGGGTTTTTAGCGTTTTTTTAGGGCTTTCTAGGGTTTTTAAAGTTTTTAAGAATTTTCTAGAGTTTCTTAAAGTTTTCTGGATTTTTTAGTTTTTTACTAGGATTTTTTTTAGTTTTCTAGGGTTTTTTTGGGTTTTTTAGGGTTTTTTGAATTTTCTAAACTTTTAGGTTTTTCCAGGATTTTCTAGGATTTTTAGGGTTTTTCGGATTACTAGGGTTTTTAGCGTTTTTTTAAAGGCTTTCCAGGGTTTTTAAAGTTTTTATGATTTACTAAGATTTTTTTGGATTTTCTAGGGTTTTTAGGGTTTTCTATTGTTTTCTATGGTTGTTTAGGATTTTCTAGTGTTGTCTAGGATTTTTAGAGTTTTCTAGGGTTTTTAGGATTTTTTTAAGTTTTCAAGGGTTTTCTAGGGTTCTCTAGGGTTTTTAGGGATTTTTAGAATTTTCCTAGGATTTTTTATTTTCTAGAGTTTTTTAGAGTTTTCTATGGGTTTTTATAGTTTTTAGGACTTTTTCGGGTTTTTAGGATTTTTCAGGATTTTTTAGGATTTTCTAGGTCTTTAGGATATTTTAGGATTTTCTAGGGTTTTACAGTTTTAAGGTTTTCTCCGATTTTAATGGTTTTCTAAGGATTTAGGGTTTTTAGGGTTTTCTACGGTTGTTTAGGATTTTCTAGGGTTGTCTAGGATTTTTAGAGTTTTCTAGGATTTTTAGGGTTTTTTAAACTTTTTAAGGGATTTCTAGGGTTCTCTAGGGTTTTTAAGGTTTTTTAGGGTTTTTTAGAATTTTTTTGTTTTCTAGAGTTTTTTAGAGTTTTCTAGGGTTTTTACAGTTTTTTAGGATTTTTTCGGGTTTTTAGGATTTTTCAGACTTTTTTAGGGTTTTCTAGGTCTTTTAGGATATTTTAGGATTTTCTAGGGTTCTACAGTTTTAAAGTTTTCTCCGATTTTAATGGTTTTCTAAGGTTTTTTTAAGTTTTTTTAGAGTTTTCTAGAATTTTTTAGGGTCTTTTAGGTTTTTTTAGGGTTTTTTGGATTTTCTAGGATTCTCTAGGTTTTCTAGGATTTTTGGGTTTTCTAGGATTTTTTGGATTTTCTAGAGTTTTTAAGGGTTTTTTAGGATATTCTAGGGTTTTTAATGTTTTTTAGGGTTTTCTAGAGGTTTTTAGGGGTTTTAGGGTTTTCTAGAGTTTTAAAAGTTTTATAGGGTTTTTATGGGTTTTTGGGATTTTTTTTGTTTCCTAGGATTTTTAGGGTTTTCTATGGTTTTGAGGGATTTTTAGGATTTACTAGAATTTTTTTGGTATTCTAGAGTTTTTTAGAGTTTTCTAGAATTTTTAGGGTTTTCTAGGTATTTTAAGTTTTTCTAGGATTTTCTAGGTTTTCTTAGGGTTTTTAGAGTTTTCTAGAATTTTCTAGAATTTTTCAGTGCTTTTTAAAATATTCTTGGGTTTTTAGAATTTTTTAAGGTTTTTTTAAGTTTTCTAGGGTTTTTATAGTTTCTTAGGCCTTTTTATGATTTTCAAGAATTTCTAGTATTTTCTAGGATTTGTTAGTATTTATTAGGATTTTTTTGTTTTCTAGGATTTTTTTAGGGTTTTTTTAAAGTTTTTTAGGGTTTTTATAGTTTCTTAGGGTTTTTTATGGTTTTTTAAATTTTTTTAGGGCTTTCCAGGGTTTTAAAGTTTTTAAGGATTTTTTAGGATTTTCTAGATTTTCTCTAAAGTTTTCTGGGTTTTAAGGGTTTTAAAGGATTTTCTAGGGTTTTCTAGGGTCTCTTTGGGTTTTCTATGGCTTTTTAGGATTTTTATGGTTTTTTAGGATATACTAAGATTTTTTTGGATTTTCTAGGATTTTTAGGGTTTTTTTAGCGTTTTCTACGTTTGTTTAGGATTTTCTAGGGTTGTCTAGGATTTTTAGAGTTTTCTAGGGTTTTAAGGGTTTTTTAAACTTTTCAAGGGATTTCTAGGGTTCTCTAGGGTTCTTAAGGTTTTTTACGGTTTTTTAGGATTTTTCTTGTTTTCTAGAGTTTTTTAGAATTTTCTAGGGTTTTTACAATTTTTTAGGATTTTTTCGGGTTTTTAGGATTTTCTAGGTCTTTTAGGATATTTTAGGATTTTCTAGGGTTCTACAGTTTTAAAGTTTTCTCCGATTTTAATGGTTTTCTTAGTTTTTTTTTAGTTTTTTTAGAGTTTTGTAGAATTTTTTAGGGTCTTTTAGGTTTTTTTAGGGTTTTTTGGATTTTCTATGATTCTCTAGGTTTTATAGGATTTTTGGGTTTTCTAGGATTTTTTGGATTTTCTAGAGTTTTTAAGGGTTTTTTAGGTTATTCTAGGGTTTTTAATGTTTTTTAGGGTTTTCTAGAGGTTTTTAGGGGTTTTAGGGTTTTCTAGAGTTTTAAAAGTTTTATAGGGTTTTTATGGGTTTTTGGGATTTTTTTGTTTCCTAGGATTTTTAGGTTTTCTATGGTTTTGAGGGATTTTTAGGATTTACTAGAATTTTTTTGGTATTCTAGAGTTTTTTAGAGTTTTCTAGAATTTTTAGTGTTTTCTAGGTATTTTAAGTTTTTCTAGGATTTTCTAGGTTTTCTTAGGGTTTTTAGAGTTTTCTAGGATTTTCTAGAATTTTTCAGTGCTTTTTAAAATATTCTTGGGTTTTTAGAATTTTTTAGGGTTTTTTTAAGTTTTCTAGGGTTTTTATAGTTTCTTAGGCCTTTTTATGATTTTCAAGAATTTCTAGTATTTTCTAGGATTTGTTAGTATTTATTAGGATTTTTTTGTTTTCTAGGATTTTTTTAGAGTTTTTTAGGGTTTTTATAGTTTCTTAGGGTTTTTTATGGTTTTTTAAATTTTTTTAGGGCTTTCCAGGGTTTTAAAGTTTTTAAGGATTTTCTAGGATTTTCTAGATTTTCTCTAAAGTTTTTTGGGTTTTTAGGGTTTTAAAGGATTTTCTAGGGTTTTCTAGGGTCTCTTTGGGTTTTCTATGGCTTTTTAGGATTTTTATGGTTTTTTAGGATATACTAAGATTTTTTTGGATTTTCTAGGATTTTTAGGGTTTTTTAGCGTTTTCTACGTTTGTTTAGGATTTTCTAGGGTTGTCTAGGATTTTTAGAGTTTTCTAGGGTTTTAAGGGTTTTTTAAACTTTTCAAGGGATTTCTAGGGTTCTCTAGGGTTTTTAAGGTTTTTTAGGGTTTTTAGGATTTTTTTTGTTTTCTAGAGTTTTTTAGAGTTTTCTAGGGTTTTTACAGTTTTTTAGGATTTTTTCGGGTTTTTAGGATTTTTCAGACTTTTTTAGGGTTTTCTAGGTCTTTTAGGATATTTTGGGATTTTCTAGGGTTCTACAGTTTTAAAGTTTTCTCCGATTTTAATGGTTTTCTAAGGTTTTTTTTAAGTTTTTTTAGAGTTTTCTAGAATTTTTTAGGGTCTTTTAGGTTTTTTTTAGGGTTTTTTGGATTTTCTAGGATTTTTGGGTTTTCTAGGATTTTTTGGATTTTCTAGAGTTTTTAAGGGTTTTTTAGGATATTCTAGGGTTTTTAATATTTTTAGGGTTTTCTAGAGGTTTTTAGGGGTTTTAGGGTTTTCTAGAGTTTTTAAAGTTTTCTAGGGTTTTTATGGGTTTTTGGGATTTTTTTTGTTTCCTAGGATTTTTAGGGTTTTCTATGGTTTTGAGGGATTTTTAGGATTTACTAGAATTTTTTTGGTATTCTAGAGTTTTTTAGAGTTTTCTAGAATTTTTAGGGTTTTCTAGGTATTTTAAGTTTTTTTAGGATTTTCTAGGTTTTCTTAGGGTTTTTAGAGTTTTCTAGGATTTTCTAGAATTTTTCAGTGCTTTTTAGAATATTCTTGGATTTTTAGAAGTTTTTAGGGTTTTTTTAAGTTTTCTAGGATTTTTATAGTTTCTTAGGCCTTTTTATGATTTTCAAGAATTTCTAGTATTTTCTAGGATTTGTTAGTATTTATTAGGATTTTTTTGTTTTCTAGGATTTTTTTAGGGTTTTTTTAAAGTTTTTTAGGGTTTTTATAGTTTCTTAGGGTTTTTTATGGTTTTTTAAAAATTTTTAGGGCTTTCCAGGGTTTTAAAGTTTTTAAGGATTTTCTAGGATTTTCTAGATTTTCTCTAAAGTTTTCTGGGTTTTTAGGGTTTTAAAAGATTTTCTAGGGTTTTCTAGGGTTTCTTTGGGTTTTCTATGGCTTTTTAGGATTTTTATGGTTTTTTAGGATATACTAAGATTTTTTTGGATTTTCTAGGATTTTTAGGGTCTTTTAGCGTTTTCTACGTTTGTTTAGGATTTTCTAGGGTTGTCTAGGATTTTTAGAGTTTTCCAGGGTTTTAAGGGTTTTTTAAACTTTTCAAGGGATTTCTAGGGTTCTCTAGGGTTTTTAAGGTTTTTTAGGATTTTTTTTTGTTTTCTAGAGTTTTTTAGAGTTTTCTAGGGGTTTTTACAGTTTTTTAGGGTTTTTTCGCGTTTTTAGGATTTTTCAGATTTTTTTAGGGTTTTCTAAGTCTTTTAGGATATTTTAGGATTTTCTAGGGTTCTACAGTTTTAAAGTTTTTTCCGATTTTAATGGTTTTCTAAGGTTTTTTTAGAGTTTTTTAGAGTTTTCTAGGATTTTTTAGGGTCTTTTAGGTTTTTTTAGAGTTTTCCAGGATTTTTTTAATTTTATAGAATTTTTAAGGGTTTTTAAGGATATTCTAGGGTTTTTAATGTTTTTAGGGTTTTCTAGAGGTTTTTAGGGTTTTCTAGAGTTTTTTGAAGTTTTCTAGGGTTTTTATGATTTTTTGGGATTTTTTTTTTGTTTTCAGGATTTTTAGGGTTGTCTATGGTTTTTAGGGTTTTTTAGGATTTACTAGAATTTTTTTGGTTTTCTAGAGTTTTTTAGAGTTTTCTAGGATTTTTTGGGTTTTTTTAGATTTTTAGGTTTTTCTAGGGTTTTCTAGATATTTTAGGATTTTCTAGAGTTTTTTAGAGTTTTCTTGTATTTTTCAGGGCTTTCTAGAGTTTTTGTATTTTCTAGGGTTTTTTTAAAGAGTTTTTAGGGTTTTCTAGGTATTTTAAGTTTTTCTCGGGTTTTCTAGGTTTTTTAGGGTTTTCTAGGGTCTTCTAGAGTTTTTCAGTACTTTTTAGGATATTCTTGGGTTTTTAGGATTTTTTAGGGTTTTTTAGGGTTTTTTAAAGTTTTCTAGCATTTTTATAGTTTCTTAGACCTTTTTATGGTTTTCTAGAATTTTTAGGGTTTTCTAGGATTTTTTAGTATTTACTAGAATTTTTTGTTTTCTAGGATTTTTTAGTGTTTTTTAAAGTTTTTTAGGGTTTTTATAGTTTCTTAGGGATTTTTATGGTTTTCTAGGATTTCTAGTATTTTCTAGGATTTTTTAGTATTTACTAGGATTTGTTTTAGTTTTCTAGGATTTTTAGGATTTTTTTAGGTTTTTGGGTTTTTAGGATTACTAGGGCTTTCTAGGGTTTTTAGAGTTTTTAGGGTTTTTTAGGATTTTCTAGAGTTTTTTAAAGTTTTCTCGGGTTTTTGAGTTTTCTAGGGTCTCTTTGGGTTTTTTTTTATGGTTTTTTAGGATTTTTTAGGATTTACTAAGATTTTTTCGGATTTTCTAGGGTTCTCTAGGATTTTTTAAGATTTCCTAGGATTTTTTTTGTTTTCTAGAGTTTTTTCGAGTTTTCTGGGGTTTTTTAGGATTTTCTAGGGTTTTTAGGATATTTTAGGATTTTCTAGTGTTTTTAGGATATTTTAGAGTTTTCTTGGATTTTTTAAAATTTTTTAGGGCTTTCTAGAGTTTTTAAGTGTTCATAGGGTTTTTAGAGTTTTCTAGAGTTTTTTTTAATTTTTTAGGATTTTTTAGAGATTTTTTTTGTTTTTTTAAGGCTTTTTCTAGTTTTCTAGGATTTTTAGGGTTTTCTGTTTTTAGCGTTTTTTAGAATTTACTAGGATTTTTTTGTTTTTAGGGTCTTTTAGGATATTCTAGGATTTTTTTAGTTTTATTTGATTTTTTATGATTTTCTAGAAGTTTTAGTGTTTTCTAGGATTTTTTAGTATTTACTAGGATTTTTTGTTTTCTAGGATTTTTTTGGATTTTTTTAAAGTTTTTTTAAGGATTTTTTAGGGTTTTTTAAGGATTTTTTAGGGTTTTTTAAAGTTTCCTATTTATGATTTTCTAAGGATTTTTTATTGTTTTTTGAGACTTTTTCTAGTTTTCTAGGATTTTTAGGGTTTTCTGGTTTTTAGCGTTTTTTAAAATTTAATAGGGTTTTTTTAGGGTTTTTTAGGATTTTCTAGAGTTTTTTAAAGTTTTCTCGGCTTTATAGGGTTTTCTAGGGTCTCTTAAGGTTTTTATCGATTTTTTAGGGTTTTTTAGGATTTACTAAGATTTTTTGGATTTCCTAGGATTTTCAGAGTTTTTTAGGATTTTTTAGTTTCTAGGGTTTTTAGAGTTTTTTTAGGATTTTTTAGAATTTTCTAGAGTTTTTTAAAGTTTTCTCGGGTTTTTAGGGTTTTCTAGGGTCTCTTTGGGTTTTTTTATTGTTTTTTGGTTTTTTTACGATTTACTAAGATTTTTTTGGATTTCCTAGGATTCTCTAGGATTTTTTTAGATTTTCTATGATTTTTTTGTTTTCTAGAATTTTTTTAGAGTTTTCTGGGGTTATTTAGGATTTTTTAGGGTTTTTAGGATATTTTAAAGTTTTCTTTTATTTTTTAGGATTTTTTAGGGCTTTCTAGAGTTTTTTAGGGTTTTCTAGAGTTTTTTTGAGTTTTTTAGGATTTTTTAGGGTTTTTTTAGGGTTTTTTAAAGTTTCCTTTTTATGATTTTCTAAGGATCTTTTTTTTAAAGGTTTTTTCTAGTTTTCTAGGATTTTTAGGGTTTTCTTGTTTTTAGCGTTTTTTAGAATGTACTAGGATTTTTTTGTTTTTAGGGTTTTTTATCTTCTAGGATTTTTTAGTTTTCTTGGATTTTTTATGGTTTTCTAGGATTTTTAGTGTTTTCTAGGATTTTTTAGTATTTACTAGGATTTTTTTTAGTTTTCTAGGATTTTTTAGGATTTTTTGGATTTTCTAAACTTTTAGGTTTTTCTAGGGTTTTCTAGGTTTTTTAGGATTTTTCGGATTACTAGGGTTTTTAGCATTTTTTAGGACTTTCCAGGGTTTTTAAAGTTTTTAAGGATTTTCTAGAGTTTCTTAAAGTTTTATGGATTTGTTAGTTTTTACTAGGATTTTTTTTTAGTTTTCTAGGGTTTTTTAGGGTTTTCCTAAGATTTTTTTTATTTTCTAGAGTTTTTTAGAGTTTTCTAGGGGTTTTTATAGTTTTTTAGGGCTTTCTCGGGTTTTTAGGATTTTCAGGCTTTTTTAGGGTTTTCTAGGTCTTTTAGGATATTTTAGGATTTTCTAGGGTTCTACAGTTTTAAAGTTTTCTCCTATTTTGATGGTTTTCTAAGGTTTTTTTTTAAGTTTTTTTAGAGTTTTGTAGAATTTTTTAGGGTCTTTTAGGTTTTTTTAGGATTTTTTGGATTTTCTAGGATTCTCTAGGTTTTCTAGGATTTTTGGGTTTTCTAGGATTTTTTGGATTTTCTAGAGTTTTAAGGGTTTTTTAGAATATTCTAGGTTTTTTAATGTTTTTTAGGGTTTTCTAGAGGTTTTTAGGGTTTTTAGGATTTTTAGGGTTTTCTAGAGTTTTTTAAAGTTTTCTAGGGTTTTTATCGGTTTTTGGGATTTTTTTTTTGTTTTCTAGGATTTTTAGGGTTTTCTATGGTTTTGAGGGATTTTTAGGATTTACTAGAACTTTTTTGGTTTTCTAGAGTTTTTTAGAGTTTTCTAGGATTTTTTGGATTTTTAGGTTTTTTTAGGGTTTTTTAGGTATTTTAGGATTTTCTTGAGTTTTTTAGAGTTTTCTTGGATTTTTTAGGATTTTTTTAGGACTTTCTAGAGTTTTTTAGTGTTTTCTAGGATTTTTTAGGGTTTTTAGGATTTTCTAGGTATTTTAACTTTTTCTAGGGTTTTCTTAGGGTTTTTAGGAATTTTCTAGGGTTTTCTAGAATTTTTCAGTGCTTTTTAGAATATTCTTGGGTTTTTAGGATTTTTTAGGATTTTCTAGGGTTTTTTTTAAGTTTTCTAGGGTTTTTATAGTTTCTTAGGCCTTTTTATGGTTTTCTTGAATTTCTAGTGTTTTCTAGGATTTGTTAGTGTTTATTAGGATTTTTTTGTTTTCTAGGATTTTTTAGGATTTTTTGGATTTTCTAAACTTTTAGGTTTTTCTAGGGTTTTCTAGGTTTTTTAGGATTTTTCGGATTACTAGGGTTTTTAGCATTTTTTAGGACTTTCCAGGGTTTTTAAAGTTTTTAAGGATTTTCTAGAGTTTCTTAAAGTTTTATGGATTTGTTAGTTTTTACTAGGATTTTTTTTTAGTTTTCTAGGGTTTTTAGGGTTTTCCTAGGATTTTTTTTATTTTCTAGAGTTTTTTAGAGTTTTCTAGGGGTTTTTATAGTTTTTTAGGGCTTTCTCGGGTTTTTAGGATTTTCAGGCTTTTTTAGGGTTTTCTAGGTCTTTTAGGATATTTTAGGATTTTCTAGGGTTCTACAGTTTTAAAGTTTTCTCCTATTTTGATGGTTTTCTAAGGTTTTTTTTTAAGTTTTTTTAGAGTTTTGTAGAATTTTTTAGGGTCTTTTAGGTTTTTTTAGGATTTTTTGGATTTTCTAGGATTCTCTAGGTTTTCTAGGATTTTTGGGTTTTCTAGGATTTTTTGGATTTTCTAGAGTTTTAAGGGTTTTTTAGAATATTCTAGGTTTTTTAATGTTTTTTAGGGTTTTCTAGAGGTTTTTAGGGTTTTTAGGATTTTTAGGGTTTTCTAGAGTTTTTTAAAGTTTTCTAGGGTTTTTATGGGTTTTTGGGATTTTTTTTTTGTTTTCTAGGATTTTTAGGGTTTTCTATGGTTTTGAGGGATTTTTAGGATTTACTAGAACTTTTTTGGTTTTCTAGAGTTTTTTAGAGTTTTCTAGGATTTTTTGGATTTTTAGGTTTTTTTAGGGTTTTTCAGGTATTTTAGGATTTTCTTGAGTTTTTTAGAGTTTTCTTGGATTTTTTAGGATTTTTTTAGGACTTTCTAGAGTTTTTTAGTGTTTTCTAGGATTTTTTAGGGTTTTTAGGATTTTCTAGGTATTTTAACTTTTTCTAGGGTTTTCTTAGGGTTTTTAGGAATTTTCTAGGGTTTTCTAGAATTTTTCAGTGCTTTTTAGAATATTCTTGGGTTTTTAGGATTTTTTAGGATTTTCTAGGGTTTTTTTTAAGTTTTCTAGGGTTTTTATAGTTTCTTAGGCCTTTTTATGGTTTTCTTGAATTTCTAGTGTTTTCTAGGATTTGTTAGTGTTTATTAGGATTTTTTTGTTTTCTAGGATTTTTTTAGGGTTTTTTCTAAAAAATCTTTTAGGGTTTTTTATGGTTTTTTAAAGTTTTTTAGGGCTTTCCAGAGTTTTAAAGTTTTTAAGGATTTTCTAGGATTTTCTAAATTTTCTTAGAGTTTTCTGGGTTTTTAGGGTTTTAAAGAATTTTCTAGGATTTTCTAGGGTCTCTTTGTGTTTTCTATGGCTTTTTAGGATTTTTATGGTTTTTTAGGATTTAATAAGATTTTTTTTGGATTTTCTAGGGTTTTTAGGGTTTTTTAGCTTTTTCTACAGTTGTTTAGGATTTTCTAGGGTTGTCGAGAATTTTTAGAGTTTTCTAGGGTTTTTAGGGTTTTTTAAAATTTTCAAAGGATTTCTAGGGTTCTCTAGGGTTTTTAGGGTTTCTTAGGGTTTTATTTTTGTTTTCTAGAGTTTTTTAGAGTTTTCTAGGGGTTTTTTGATACGCAAAAATTTATATTTCATGTAATTACCGGCAAGTATACCGGGTCGTATCAAGTAATAAAACTCACTAAGAGTGAGGTCGATCCCACAGAGATTGGTAGATTAATCAACTTTAGTTAAATGATAATTTTAGTCAAGCAAACATGGTTTTAAATTCATGAGATTTGATTTTTTGGATGTAATTGCGGAAATTTAAATAGCAAGGAATTTAAAGAACTAGAATAGAGAAAGAAAATGAAAGTAAATAACTAAAACTTAAAGTGCGAGAAACTTAAATGACATGGAAAATAAATTGCAAGAAAGTAAAGATTACAGAATTTTAAAGAGCAGAAAAGTAAATTGCAAGTTGCAAGGAATAGAAAACAGAGCATGAGTGACGGAAAGATAAATTGCAAGAAAATAGAAGGGAATTGGGTAGTGGGTATTCAAGAAACTAAAGAACAAAAGAGATGAGAATTAATTATGGAGAGATCATTAGGGATCAGAGATGTAAATTATCATGAATTAACTTTGCTCAACTCCTTCTCAATCATGGGTGTAGATCCATGGCGGATTGTGAATAATTGAATTCCAATCTCTTGGCAATTCAATTTCTCTCAACACAATCAATTGCCACTCTCGTGATCTAATTGGTCATGAGAAGAGGTGAAGTTCAATTTCTAATCCAAAGCCACACAACTTCCAGGATCTCAACTAAGGGAGGTAACATCTCACATACCAACCCAAAGTATATTGATCAAAGAAATTGTGAAAGGATAACTCTAAACTGAATTATATGGATTCTTTCTCAAGTTCACCATACAATTCATGTAGATTCAATCCTTCTCTCGAATGTAATTGAATCTGTGAAGAACAAGAGTTTCCTCTTGGATGAACCACTTGAGTTGAGAAGGAAAAGATTAGTTGTTAACCCATTCAAATAAACAGTGCTCCTCCCCCTAATGAAAGTGGGATTTAGTGAATCATAGCTCTCAATTCAACAATAATTGCAAAGGTAAACATTAAAATTGAGTAGAGAAGAAAATGAAGAATGAAGAAGAAGTTCTTAAAAACTGAAATTCAAAATTGCTTCCGAAAGTAACTTCTACAAAATCTATCTAAAAGTTTCTAAAAAATAAAAAAAAACTAAGAAATATAAAAAAATAAAAATCTAAGTGTGCAAAGTTCCGAAGTCCCCCCTTTTCAAGTACAAAACTCCACTCTATTTATACTACTCCTAAAACTCATTTGAAAGTCTTCAATTGGATTAGCAATGTGGGCTTTTCCTTTGTTGTGTTTCTGGTCCAATGAAGGTAGTATTCCCCTTTGAAGAGAGTGTAGAGAGCAAGAGCAAGTCCTCATCAATCCTGTCCCAACTGGGTGTTACTTGCAAATACGCCAGTTCATAGCACGTTGGCAACGTGCTATTGAATTTCCTGGGCACCAGGCTTGGGCGTTGTTGGCCTAAGTTATTGCCAAACACTTGACTCAGTTTTGATGCCCAAAGTTGCCTCTGGTTTGAGCTTCAATTTTGTGCTTCACTATAGACTATTATACATGGTTGTTAAGCTCTGAATATCAGCTTTTCAACGCAACTGGAAGCACCTCAATTGGATCTCTGTAGCTCAAGTTATGTTCCATTGAAGAAGACATGGTCAGGCTGCCTGGGCGTTTTTGGTGAACACGCCCATGACAATGCCCTTAGTTTCTGAGGCTCTAAATGAAGCCAGCTTTTGAAGCTTCAAATGGATGCCAACCCCATACTATGATATATGGTTGGAAAGCTCTGAACTCTTCTTCTCTTACTGTGAACTTCCTTCCAGTTTCCTCCTTGATGATCTCTAGGTGTTCAAGTGAAAGGACCCGGTTCACAGTGTAGTATTCAGATAATTGTTGAGACGCCTTCATTAGTTGGGTGTTTAACACCACTTTATCCTCTGGTGAAAAGCCTTCAGTAGGGATCTTCTTGTTTCTCCACCCTTTTGGCCTCTTCTTCTTTTCTTTCTCAAGAGATACTCCCTGCCTTGGTGGTTCTTTATCTGGGATGCTGAATTTCTCATCTAGGGTTTTTAGATCTAGTTCCTCGTTGACTTCTTTGGTTTGTTGCACCATCTCTACTTCTTTCAATCGTGGATTTAGAAGTCTTGGATTTGACTCATTGAATGCCTCCTTCAAGCTTTGATCTCTGGCCTTATCCTTCATACAATCTTCTTCTTGAGGGGGCTCATGCAGGGTTTTAAAAAATGGAATGCTAGGTGCTCATCATGCACTCTCAGCAATAATTCCCCTTTTTCAACATCTATCAATGCTCTGCCCGTAGCTAGGAAAGGCCTCCCCAGAATGATGGGAGTGTTAGGGTCCTCTTCTATATCTGAGATAACAAAGTCAGCAGGGAGAAAGAATTTTCCCACTTTTACCAACACATTCTCCACGACTCCCAGTGCTTGCTTAATGGATTTGTCAGCCATTTGGAGAACTATTTGTGTGGACTTCAGCTCAGAAATTTTAAGTTTCCTCATTAGAGACAAAGGCATCAAGTTTATGCTTGCACTGAGGTCACAGAATGACTTCTCAATTGTTATGTTTCCTATGGTGCAAGGTATGTAAAAACTCCCAGGATCATCTTTCTTCTCTGGCAACTCTCTTTGGAGGATAGCACTACATTCCTTTGTCATCTCAACAATCTGTCCTTCCTTCAGGGATCTTTTCTTTGTCAGCACTTCCTTCATTAATTTGGCATATAGTGGCATCTGTTCAAGTGCTTCCAAGAAAGGAATATTGATGCTGAGTGTCTTGAATATGTCCAGGAATTTTGAGTATTGCTTATCCTCATTTTCTTTTTTAAACCTCTGAGGGTATGGAAGTTTGGGGACACAAGGATTCATTCCTTCCCTCTTCTCTTGTAGTTGTGATTCAAGGATGTTCTTGTCTCCCTTTGAAATTTGTGCATTTTTGGTTTCTTGATCCTCTTTACTTCTCTCCCCTGTCTCTCTTGTGGAACTTCTCTGTTGTGTTTGTCTTGATTGATGGCTTCCTTCTTCATAGTATTCTCACTTCCCACTGTGATTGCTTTGCACTCCTCCCATTTTGTGGCTTTTCCTTCGTTCCTTGGATAGTCTTCAGTGGTACTGGGGGATGCATTTTGTTGCTTCTCGCCCAACTCTGAAACTTGCTTAGCCATTTGCCCCATGTATCTCTCAAGGTTTCTGATTGAGGTCTCTTGGTTTTTGAATGCCAGGGCCTGATCTTTCCTTGCAGCTTTCTGATCTTGTCTAGCCATCTCTTGATTTTTCATGAGTTTCTCCATCATTTTCTCTAGACTTGAGATTCTTTGAGAGTCTGGATTTGGTTGTGGTTGTGTGAAATGAGATGGTTGTTGCTGGAAGTTGTTTGAATTAATTGTGGGGGTACTTTGTGGGTGGGATGTGGATGTGAAAAAGTTGTTCTGGTGGTTTTGTGAGATGTTATGGGGTTGGTGATATGTGTTTTGTGAATTTTTGAATTGGTTGGTATTATTGGATAAATGGATATGATTGTTTGTGTTGCTGAGGCTGCTAGAGTTGAAGTCCCTTTGTCCTTGATTCTGGTGCTCACCCCACCTTGAATTAGAATGAGTCTTCCAGGGTGTCTTATGTGCATCACCATGAAAATTGTGTTGAGATGTGTTATTCGTGCATTGCACCTGCTTAGGGCTTTGTTGCTCATAATTGAATGTCCCAAAACTTTCTTCAGATTGCTTCCACCCGTGTGAGGTTTGAGATTGGCTTTGTGTATTTACTGTAGCGATTTGCAGTCCATCAATTTTCTTAGCCATCTGCTCAAATTGTTGCTGAATTTGTTGATGCATCACTTTGAAGATGGTATCCACACCTTCCAGCTCCAGTACACCCCTTCTCTGGGTTGGTTGGCGTTGTCTTTGATGAGCAAAGAAGTATTGATTGTTTGCCACAATCTCTATAAGGTTTTGGGCTTCCTCTGCTATCTTCATTAGCTGCAATGAGCCTCCTGCTGAATGATCTAATGCTTCCTGAGCTTTCTGGGTCAACACTTCATAGAAGTTTTGGAGTCTATCCCACTCACTGAACATTTCTGGGGGACACTTCCTGATTAAGGCCTTGTATCTCTCCCAGGTATCATACAACGACTCTCCATCCACTTGAATAAATGTTTGCACCTCTGTTTTCAGCTTGATGACTCTCTGAGGTGGGTAGAACTTGGCTAGGAATTTGCTCACCAATTCATCCCAATTGTTGATGCTCTCTTTGGGAAAGGTTTCCAGCCATTGAGTAGCATTGCCCCTCAAAGAAACTGGAAACAGAAGTAATTTGTAAATGTCAGGATGAACCCCATTTGTCTTGACTGTTTCACAAATCCTTAAGAAAACAGGCAAATGTTGGTTGGGGTCTTCAAGAGGGCCACCTCCATAAGCACAATTGTTCTACACCAAGGTGATTAGTTGAGGCTTCAACTCAAAGTCATTTGCCTGAACATTTGGGGTGAGGATGCTGCTCCCATAATGTCTGGGATTGGGGATAGTGTAAGAGGCCAACACCCTTCTTGCAGGCTGGGCATTGTTGCTCACTCCCTTTTTACGCACCTTAGCCTCCATGACTTGCAAAAATCACAAACAAACCAAATGAAACATGAACATTCTAGTGCTAGAATGTGGTTAGAGGGTTAGGTGACACAATGTGTCAAACAGTTAATGTGCTTAGTAAAAAAAAGAAAAAAATGCTTAATCTAGACCACCACCTCACTTAATCATTGTCAATCTATTTCAATCCCCGGCAACGGCGCCAAAAACTTGATATGCGGAAAACGATCCGACACAAAACTCACCGGCAAGTGTACCGGGTCGCATCAAGTAATAATAACTCACATGAGTGAGGTCGATCCCACAGGGATTGAAGGATTGAGCAATTTTAGTTTAGTGGTTGATTTAGTCAAGCGAACAAGAGTTTGATTTGAGTAATTTGTATCCAGCAGAAGCTAAATTGCATGAAATTAAAGGGAGAGGGAAA
This sequence comes from Arachis hypogaea, assembly GCF_003086295.3. Taxonomy (NCBI): domain Eukaryota; kingdom Viridiplantae; phylum Streptophyta; class Magnoliopsida; order Fabales; family Fabaceae; genus Arachis; species Arachis hypogaea. The sequence goes on from NC_092039.1 coordinate 58,903,132, forward strand.
ATTGACTGAAAATTAAAGGTGCAAGGAAAGTAAAAGTGCTGAATCTTAAAGTGCAAGAAATTAAATGGCAGAAACTTAGAATGCAAGAAATGTAAATTGCAGAATCTTAGAGTGCAAGAAATATAAATGACTTGAAAAATAAAAGGGGAATGGGAATTGGATCTGCAGGAAATAAACAAGGAAAAGCAAAACTCAACAGAACGAAGAGTAGTTGATGGAATTAGTTGAACCGGATCTCAAACTAAAAGGAAAATAAGCTTGGTGTAGTAATTAAACAAGGAAATTAAAATGGAAACCAATAGATCTCAGGACCCAAGAGACTAGATAACCAAGTCTAGATCTCAATGCCTTCCTAGATCCAAATTCAGGAGCAATTGCAAAATTAAAGAAGATAGCAATGTAGAAATGTAAATTCAAGTTCAATTTCCAAAAATTTGTAGTAAGAAAACAGAGAGATCTCAAGGTGAGATTGAGACAGAATTTCCTTAATTCTTCAACACCCAAGACTTAAGACAAGTGTTTATGAAATTAAAAACAAGAAAACTAAGAGGAAGAGAATCCAATTCTCCTTCCCAGGACTCAGAATCTCCAAACAACTAAAAACCCAAAAGCTTTCCCAAAACTCTCAGTAATACTAAAAAAAAATTCTAAAAGAAAGCTCTCCGAAAAACTTAAATTCTAAGCTATTTATACACTCTCTTCAAATGATCTTCAAGCCTTGAATTGGGTCTTTGCTCTTGATGGAATTGGGTTGACAAAAGTCTCTGTTGATTGCTCTTGGAGTTGGAGAGAAACCCACTTGTGAACCGGGCCATGAATCATTAAAGCTTGAGTCAAAGCTTGAGGGCAAGCTTTGGCTCAAGCTTTTCATATCAGCTAGCCTCCCATGCTGTCATCCACGTTTGAGCCAAAGTTTGAGGTCAAACTTTGAGCCAAACGTGAATCCCCTTGAATGCTTCTTGGCCAACGTTTGCCTAAAAGCTTGAGGGCAAACGTTGGCGCAAGCTTTTGCTCCCCTGGGTGTGTTTGTTGTGACGCCAACGTTTGCCTAAAAGCTTGAGGTCAAACGTTGGCGCAAACTTTTGCTCCTTCCAGGGTGTTTTCAACTCCTCCTAAAGTTTGAGCTAAAGTTTGAGGTCAAACTTTGGCTCAAGCTTTTTGTTCTGTCTTACTCCTTGCCATTCCTTCTTTCTTCAACCTTCTTCAAAGCTCTTTTCACCTAATATCAATCAACCAAAAACATCAAAGCTATGCTCAAAATCATGAGATTGTCTCTCTTTCATAATTTATGACAATTATACCACAAAATCTCATGAAATTGCATTAATTCATCCATGGTTGATTGAATCAAAGGAAACATGAAATTCTACCCAATTGGCTTACTTATGGCTCAAGAAAGTGCATAAAATTAATTGAAAACAAAAGAAAAAGATTAGTGAAACTAGGCTAAGATGACTTGTCATCACAACACCAAACTTAAAACTTGCTTGTCCCCAAGAAAGAAAGGAATTATTGAGAAGAAAGATTGAAATGGAAGAAGATGCTTATGCTAGCAGAGTATTATTGGTAGCTCATGGGGTTTTATGTAGATATGTAAACACTCACTTCTTATTGACATTTAGGCCTAGAAAGTCTCCTCCAAGCATCAAGCAACACACTGCTATGACCTCTCATTATTTTCTTTGTCGTTGGTTACTATTTTTTTTTATAAGCTTTAGTTCAGTGTCATGTGTAGCAAGCTCTTTTCTTTATTTATGCTTGACACATTATTCACTATAGACACTTGGCTCACATTCCTTCTTAGAATATTAATGCCCAGCACCTCTTTGGGTTACTAAATGTCTTGTAGTTAGGTTGCTCTTGATAGTGGACTTTCAGTTGATAATCCCGGGTTAGTTAACCCAAGTTACCAAGTGTTGATGCACTCCAAAGAACTTAATAATCCAAACAGATCTTAGTACAAAGACACCACAGGCATATATTCCAAGGTTCAAGCTATTGGTGTCTAACTTTATTCCTTCCTTCTTTTGTTCTTGCTGCCACCTTTGGCTTTTTCTTTTCTCTTTTTTTTTTGTTTTTATTTTTAACCAAGGACTTTTATTTGATTGAGATTCATAGACAGTGAGCTACTTTCTACTTAAAAGGAGAACAGTCTAGTCCTTTTATTCACTAAAAGTGAGCTATCATACAATCACACACTCATGCCACCACTTACTATTATTTGACTTCCAACTAGCAATGAACTATCTTACTTCATGTTCCAAACATTTCTTTTATTGAATTAAAAAGATACAGGGGACACAGCATGTAATTAGTAAGGTGAAAGTAAACACATAAGCACACACTTAGACTAGCTTACTTATTTCAAAGAGTATTCAAGATGCATAACTACTAAACTAATAGTTACTATTAAGATAGGCATATTCAAACTTCCAATTTAGAGTAATTCAATGCTGATGGAGTTAAGTGACAATACAACCTCTTGGTGGCTTCTTCTTCTTACTCTCAGCTAATGGTGTGTAGCCCTCCCAAGAGAGTGATTGAACTCCTGCAGAGTTAATGGAAGTTGCTTGTTTCTCAAGCCCTTAGGTAATTGGTTAGTGTGCAAGACTTTCTTGTAGGCTTTTGAACTTACTTTGGTGTGTGAACACCAAACTTAGTCCCTTGCCACTGCCTCTGATGCATCAAGTTAACCACATGTGAAATCCTTGTGTCTTTGCTAAAGGCAATAAAACTAAAAACTAGAAACAGACAATGATTAAATGATTCATCTGATTGCTTGGAGCTACCAACCCTTTATGCAGAAGGTGAGAATGTGTTTTTAAATGAGATTTTGGTGGAACACCAAACTTAGAATCCTTCATTCTCTCTTAAATTGTTTTGGTGTGCAACACCAAACTTAGCTTCTTGCAATACAAGTGAATCTACTTAACCTTTTTATTGAATTAGCTATGAAAAAAAAAACTACCTCAAGTTGGGTTACCTCCCAACAAGCGCTCTTTTAATGTCACTAGCTTGACATCCTTCATTCTTTGATCATGGGGGTTGAAAATCATAGTGCTTCAACTTTTCTCCTCTTACTGTGAACTTCCTTCTAGTCTCCTCTTTGATGATCTCTAGGTGTTCAAGTGAAAGGACCCAGTTCACAGTGTAGTATTCAGATAATTGTTGAGACACCTTCATTGGTTGGGTGTTTAACACCACTTTATACCCTGGTGAAAACCCTTCAGTAGGGATCTTCTTGTTTCTCCACCCTTTTGGCCTCTTCTTCTTTTCTTTCTCAAGAGATACTCCCTGCCTTGGTGGTTCTTTATCTGGGATGCTGAATTTCTCATCTGGGGGTTTTGGATCTAGTTCCTCCTTGACTTCTTTGGTTTGTTGCACCATCTCTACTTCTTTCAATCGTGGATTTAGAAGTCTTGGATTTGACTCATTGAATGCCTCCTTCAAGATTTGATCTCTGGCCTTATTCTTCATACAATCTTCTTCTTGAGTGGGCTCATGCAGGGTTTTAAAAACATGGAATGCTAGGTGCTCATCATGCACTCTCAGCAATAATTCCCCTTTTTCAACATCTATCAATACTTTGCCCGTAGCTAGGAAAGGCCTTCCCAGAATGATGGGAGTGTTTGGGTCCTCTTCTATATCTGAGATAACAAAGTCAGCAGGGAAAAAGAATTTTTTCACTTTTACCAACACATTCTCCATGACTCCCAGTGCTTGCTTAATGGATTTGTCAGCCATTTGGAGAACTATTTGTGTGGACTTCAGCTCAGAAATTTTAAGTTTTCTCATTAGAGACAAAGGCATCAAGTTTATGCTTGCACCGAGGTCACAGAATGACTTCTCAATTGTTATGTTTCCTATGGTGCAAGGTATGTAAAAACTCCCAGGATCATCTTTCTTCTCTGGAAACTCTCTTTGGAGGATAGCACTACATTCCTTTGTCATCTCAACAATCTGTCCTTCCTTCAGGGATCTTTTCTTAATCAGCACTTCCTTCATAAATTTGGCATATAGTGGCATCTGTTCAAGTGCTTCCAAGAAAGGAATATTGATGCTGAGTGTCTTGAATATGTCCAGGAATTTTGAGTATTGCTTATCCTCATTTTCTTTTTTAAACCTCTGAGGGTATGGAAGTTTGGGGACACAAGGATTCACTCCTTCCCTCTTCTCTTGTAGTTGTGATTTAAGGATGTTCTTGTCTCCCTTTGAAATTTGTGCATTTTTGGTTTCTTGATCCTCTTTGCTTCTCTCCTCTGTCTCTTCTTGTGGAACTTCTCTGTTGTGTTTGTCCTGATTGATGGCTTCCTTCTTCATAGTATTCTCACTTCCCACTGTGATTGCTTTGCACTCCTCCCATTTTGTGGCTTTTCCTTTGTTCCTTGGATAGTCTTCAGTGGTACTGCGGGATGCATTTTGTTGCTTCTCGCCCAACTCTGAAACTTGCTTAGCCATTTGCCCCAAGTGTCTCTCAAGGTTTCTGATTGAGGTCTCTTGGTTTTTGAATGCTCGGGCCTGATCTTTCCTTGCAGCTTCCTGATCTTGTCTAGCCATCTCTTGATTTTTCATGAGTTTCTCCATCATTTTCTCTAGACTTGAGATTCTTTGAGAGTCTGGATTTGGTTGTGGTTGTGTGAAATGAGATGGTTATTGCTGGAAGTTGTTTGAATTAATTGTGGGGGTACTTTGTGGGTGGGATGTGGATGTGGAAAAGTTGTTCTGGTGGTTTTGTGAGATGTTATGGGGTTGGTGATATGTCTTTTGTGAATTTTTAAATTGGTTGGTATTATTGGATAAATGGTTATGGTTGTTTGTGTTGCTGAGGCTGCTAGAGTTGAAGTCCCTTTGTCCTTGATTCTGATGCTCACCCCACCTTGAATTAGAATGAGTCTTCTAGGGTGTCTTATGTGCATCACCATGAAAATTGTGTTGAGATGTGTTATTCGTGCATTGCACCTGCTCAGGGCTTTGTTGCTCATAATTGAATGTCCCAAAACTTTCTTCAGATTGCTTCCACCCATGTGAGGTTTGAGATTGGCTTTGTGTATTTACTGTAGCGATTTGCAGTCCATCAATTTTCTTAGCCATCTGCTCAAATTGCTGCTGAATTTGTTGATGCATCACTTTGAAGATGGTATCCACACCTTCCAGCTCCAGTACACCCATTCTCTGGGTTGGTTGGCATTGTCTTTGATGAGCAAAGAAGTATTGATTGTTTGCCACCATCTCTATAAGGTTTTGGGCTTCCTCTGCTGTCTTCATTAGCTGCAATGAGCCTCCTGCTGAATGATCTAATGCTTCCTGAGCTTTCTGGTCAACCCTTCATAGAAGTTTTGGAGTCTATCCCACTCACTGAACATTTCTGGGGGACACTTCCTGATTAAGGCCTTGTATCTCTCCCAGGCATCATACAACGACTCTCCATCCACTTGAATAAATGTTTGCACCTCTGTTTTCAACTTGATGACTCTTTGAGGTGGGTAGAACTTGGCTAGGAATTTGCTCACCAATTCATCCCAATTGTTGATGCTCTCTTTGGGAAAGGTTTCCAGCCATTGAGTAGCATTGCCCCTCAAAGAAAATGGGAACAGAAGTAATTTGTAAATGTCAGGATGAACCCCATTTGTCTTGACTGTTTCACAAATCCTTAAGAAAACAGACAAATGTTGGTTGGGGTCTTCAAGAGGGCCACCTCCATATAAGCACAATTGTTCTGCACCAAGGTGATTTGTTGAGGCTTCAACTCAAAGTCATTTGTCTGAACCTTTGGGGTGAGGATGCTGCTCCCATAATGTCTGGGATTGGGGATAGTGTAAGAGGCCAACACCCTTCTTGCAGGCTGGGCATTGTTGCTCACTCCCTCTTTACGCACCTTAGCCTCCATGACTTGCAAAAATCACAAACAAACCAAATGAAACATGAACATTCTAGTGCTAGAATGTGGTTAGAGGGTTTGGTGACACAATGTGTCAAACAATTAATGTGCTTAGTAAAAAAAAGAAAAAAAATGCTTAATCTAGACCACCACCACACTTAATCATTGTCAATCTATTTCAATCCCCGGCAACGGCGCCAAAAACTTGATGTGCGAAAAATGATCCGACACAAAACTCACCGGCAAGTGTACCGGGTCGCATCAAGTAATAATAACTCACATGAGTGAGGTCGATCCCACAGGGATTGAAGGATTGAGCAATTTTAGTTTAGTGGTTGATTTAGTCAAGCGAACAAGAGTTTGATTTGAGTAATTTGTATCCGGCAGAAGCCAAATTGCATGAAATTAAAGGGAGAGGGAAAATTGACTGAAAATTAAAGGTGCAAGGAAAGTAAAAGTGCTGAATCTTAAAGTGTAAGAAATTAAATGGCAGAAACTTAGAATGCAAGAAATGTAAATTGCAGAATCTTAGAGTGCAAGAAATATAAATGACTTGAAAAATAAAAGGAGAATGGGAATTGGATCTGTAGGAAATAAACAAGGAAAAGCAAAACTCAACAGAACGAAGAGTAGTTGATGGAATTAGTTGAACCGGATCTCAAACTAAAAGGAAAATAAGCTTGGTGTAGTAATTAAACAAGGAAATTAAAATGGAAACCAATAGATCTCAGGACCCAAGAGACTAGATAACCAAGTCTAGATCTCAATGCCTTCCTAGATCCAAATTCAGAGAGCAATTGCAAAATTAAAGAAGAGAGCAATGTAGAAATGTAAATTCAAGTTCAATTTCCAGAAATTTGCAGTAAGAAAACAGAGAGATCTCAAGGTGAGATTGAGACAGAATTTCCTCAATTCTTCAACACCCAAGACTTAAGACAAGTGTTTATGAAATTGAAAACAAGAAAACTAAGAGGAAGAGAATTCAATTCTCCTTCCCAGGACTCAGAATCTCCAAACAACTCAAAACCCAAAAGCTTTCCCAAAACTCCCAGCAATACTAAAAAAATTCTAAAACAAAGCTCCCCGAAAAACTTAAATTCTAAGCTATTTATACACTCTCTTCAAATGATCTTCAAGCCTTGAATTGGGCCTTTGCTCTTGATGGAATTGGGTTGACAAAAGCCTCTGTTGATTGCTCTTGGAGTTGGAGAGAAACCCACTTGTGAACCGGGCCATGAATCATTAAAGCTTGAGTCAAAACTTGAGGGCAAGCTTTGGCTCAAGCTTTTCATATCAGCTAGCCTCCCGTGCTGTCATCCACGTTTGAGGTCAAACTTTGAGCCAAACGTGGATCCCCTTGAATGCTTCTTGGCCAATGTTTGCCTAAAGGCTTGAGGGCAAACATTGGCGCAAGCTTTTGCTCCCCTGGGTGTGTTTGTTGTGGCGCCAACGTTTGCCTAAAAGCTTGAGGTCAAACGTTGGCGCAAGCTTTTGCTCTCCTGGGTGTTTATTGTGGCGCCAGCGTTTGCCCAAAAGCTTGAGGGCAAACGTTGGCGCAAGTTTTTGGTCCCCTGGGTGTTTGTCGTGGCGCCAACGTTTGCCTAAAAGCTTGAGGGCAAACGTTGGCGCAAACTTTTGCTCCTTCCAAGGTGTTTTCAACTCCTCCTAAAGTTTGAGCTAAAGTTTGAGGTCAAACTTTGGCTCAAGCTTTTTGTTCTCTCTTACTCCTTGCCATTCCTTCTTTCTTCAACCTTCTTCAAAGCTCTTTTCACCTATTATCAATCAACCAAAAACATCAAAGCTATGCTTAAAATCATGAGATTGTCTCTCTTTCATAATTTATGACAATTATAGCACAAAATCTCATGAAATTGCATTAATTCATCCATGCTTGATTGAATCAAAGGAAACATGAAATTCTACCCAATTGGCTTACTTATGGCTCAAGAAAGTGCATACAATTAATTGAAAACAAAAGAAAAAGACTAGTGAAACTAGGCTAAGATGACTTGTCATCACCTGGCTGCACCTAAATGGGCGTTGCCAACTTGGTTTCCAAGTTGCCAACGTGCTGTTCCTCCTGATTGCACAAAATGGGTGTTGCCAACTTGGTTTCCAAGTTGCCAACTTGCTGTTCCTCCTTGCTCCATTGTCTTCTTGCTTCATCACCTAACATAAACCAAAGAATTTTCCTCAAAATCTTGCCATCTTATGCAATAATTTTCAAGGGAATCATTCACATCAACTTGTTTATAAACTTCTTGAATCATTTGCATAGATTATGCCAGATTTCACTTAGTTCTTGGTTCATGAATGCATGGAGGAAAAACTCACAAAATTGCTCATTTATTTCAAAGAAAGTGAATGAAACTAAGCCAAAACTAACTAGTTAAAATGGCAAATATGCGAACGCATCATTTTTACAGTTTTTTAATGGTTTTCTAAGGTTTTTTAGGATTTTTTAGGGTCTTTTAGGTTTTTTTAGGGATTTTTGAATTTTCTAGTATTCTCTAGGTTTTCTAGGATTTTTAGGGTTTTCTAGAATTTTTTGAATTTTCTAGAGTTTTTAAGGGTTTTTTAGGATATTCTAGGGTTTTAATGTTTTTTTGGTTTTTTTTAGAGGTTCTTAAGGTTTTTAGGGTTTTTAGGATTTTCTAGAGTTTTTTAAAGTTTTCTAGGGTTTTTATGATTTTTTGGGATGTTTTTTTTGGTTTTCAAGCATTTTTAGGGTTTTCTATGGTTTTGAGGATTTTTTTTAGGATTTACTAGAATTTTTTTGGTTTTCTAGAGTTTTATAGGATTTTTTGGATTTTTTGGGTTTTTAGGATTTTTAGGTTTTTCTAGGGTTTTCTAAGTATTTTAGGATTTTCTAGAGTTTTTTAGAGTTTTCTTGGATTTTTTAGGATTTTTTTAGGGCTTTCTAGAGTTTTTTTAGTATTTTCTAGGATTTTTTAGAGTTTTTAGGATTTTCTAGGTATTTTAAGTTTTTCTAGGGTTTTCTAGGTTTTCTTATGGTTTTTAGCGTTTTCTAGAATTTTTCAATGCTTTTTAGAATATTCTTGGGTTTTTAGGATTTTTTAGGGTTTTCTAGGGTTTTTTAAGTTTTCTAGGGTTTTTATAGTTTTTAGGCCTTTTTATGATTTTCTAGAATTTCTAGTGTTTTCTAGGATTTGTTAGTATTTATTAGGATTTTTTATGTTTTCTAGGATTTTTTTAGGGTTTTTTAATTTTTTTAGGGTTTTTATAGTTTCTTAGGATTTTTTTATGATTTTTTAAAGTTTTTTAGGGCTTTTCAGGGTTTTTAAAGTTTTTAAGGATTTTCTAGGATTTTCTAGAGTTTCTTAAAGTTTTCTGGGTTTTTAGGGTTTTAAAGGATTTTCTAGGATTTTCTAGGGTCTCTTTGGATTTTCTATGATTTTTAGGATTTTTTGGGTTTTTTAGGATTTACTAAGATTTTTTCAGATTTTCTAGGATTTTTATGGTTTTTTAGTGTTTTCTACGATTATCTAGGATTTTTAGGGTTCTCTAGGATTTTTAGGGTTTTTTATAATTTTTTTAGGATTTTTTTGTTTTCTAGAGTTTTTTAGAGTTTTCTAGGGGTTTTTACAGTTTTTTAGGATTTCTCGAGTTTTTAGAATTTTTCAGGCTTTTTTAGGGTTTTTTAGGTCTTTTAGGATAATTTATGATTTTCTAGGGTTCTACAGTTTTAAAAGTTTTCTCCGATTTTAATGATTTTCTAAGGTTTTTTTTAGGATTTTTTAGAGTTTTCTAGAATTTTTTAGGGTCTTTTAGGTTTTTTTAGGGTTTTTTGGATTTTCTAGGATTCTCTAGGTTTTCTAGGATTTTTAGGATTTCCAGGATTTTTTTGAATTTTTTAGAATTTTTAAGGGTTTTTAAGGATATTCTAGGGTTTTTAATATTTTTTAGGATTTTCTAGAGGTTTTTAGGGTTTTCTAGGATTTTCTAGAGTTTTTTTAAGTTTTCTAGGATTTTTTTGATTTATTGAAATTTTTTATGGTTTTCTAGGATTTTTAGGATTTTTTAGGATTTTTAGGGTTTTCTAGAGGTTTTTAGGATTTTTAGGGTTTTTTAGGGTTTTCTAGAATTTTTAAAAGTTTTCTAGGGTTTTTATGGTTTTTTGGGATTTTTTTTGGTTTTCTAGGATTTTTAGAATTTTCTAGGATTTTTTAGGTTTTTTTGGGTTTTAAGATTTTTCTAGGGTTTTCTAGATATTTTAGGATTTTCTAGAGGTTTTTAGAGTTTTCTTGGATTTTTTAGGGCTTTCTAGAGTTTGTGTTTTCTATGGTTCTTTTAAGAGTTTTTAGGATTTTCTAGGTATTTTAAGTTTTTCTAGGGTTTTGTAGATTTTTTTAGGGTTTTTAGGATTTTTTAGGGTTTTCTAGAGTTTTTTTTTTTAAATTTTCTAGGCTTTTTATAGTTTCTTAGACCTTTTTATGGTTTTCTAGAATTTTTAGGGTTTTCTAGGATTTTTTAGTATTTACTAGGATTTTTCGTTTTCTAGGATTTTTTAGCGTTTTTTAAAGTTTTTTAGGGTTTTTATAGTTTCTTAGGGTTTTTTATGGTTTTCTAGGATTTCTAGTGTTTTCTAGGATTTTTTAGTATTTACTAGGATTTGTTTTAGTTTTCTAGGATTTTTAGGATTTTTTTTTAGGGTTTTTGGGTTTTTAGGATTACTAGGGCTTTCTAGGATTTTTAGAATTTTTTAGGGTTTTTTAGGATTTTCTAGAGTTTTTTAAAGTTTTCTCGGGTTTTTTGGATTTTCTAGGGTCTCTTTGGGTTTTTTTATGGTTTTTTAGGATTTTTTAGGATTTACTAAGATTTTTTTGGATTTTCTAGGCTTCTCTAGGACTTTTTAAGATTTCCTAGGATTTTTTTGGTTTTCTAGAATTTTTTAGAGTTTTCTAGGGTTTTTTAGGATTTTCTAGGGTTTTTAGGATATTTTAGGATTTTCTAGCATTTTTAGGATATTTTAGAGTTTTCTTGGATTTTTTAGGATTTTTTAGGGCTTTCTAGAGTTTTTAAGTGTTTATAGGGATTTTAGGGTTTTCTAGAGTTTTTTTTTTTGAGTTTTTTAGGATTTTTTAGGATTTTTTAGAGATTTTTTAGGATTTTTTAATGTTTCCTATTTATAATTTTCTAAGGATTTTTTTTAAGGCTTTTCTAGTTTTCTAAGATTTTTAGCGTTTTTTAGAATTTACTAGGATTTTTTTGTTTTTAGGGTTTTTTAGGATATTCTAGGATTTTTTTAGTTTTATTGGATTTTTTATGATTTTCTAGAAGTTTTAGTGTTTTCTAGGAATTTTTAATATTTAGTAGGATTTTTTTTGTTTTCTAGGATTTTTTAGGGTTTTTTAAAAGTTTTTTTAGGGTTTTTATAGTTTCGTAGGTTTTTTATGGGTTTCTAGGATTTTTAGTGTTTTCTAGGATTTTTTAGTATTTACTAGGATTTTTTTAGTTTTCTAGGATATTTTAGGGTTTTTTAGGGTTTTAGGGTTTTCTAGGTTTCTTAGGGTTTTTAGGGTTTTCTAGAATTTTCAGTGTTTTTTAGAATATTTTTGGGTTTTTAGGATTTTTTAAAGTTTTCTAGCGTTTTCTAGGATTTGTTAGTATTTATTAGGATTTTTTTATTTTCTAGGATATTTTTATGGTTTTTTTTAAGTTTTTTAGGGTTTTATAGTTTCTTAGGGTTTTTTATGGTTTTTAAAGTTTTTTAGGGCTTTCCAGGGTTTTAAAGTTTTTAAGGATTTTTTAGGATTTACTCAGTTTTTTTTTTGGATTTTCTAGGATTTTTAAGATTTTTTAGCGTTTTCTACAGTTGTTTAGGATTTTCTAGGGTTGTCTAGGATTTTTAGAGTTTTCTAGTGTTTTTAGGGTTTTTTAAAGTTTTCAAGGGATTTCTAGAGTTCTCTAGGGTTTTTACAGTTTTTTAGGATTTTCTCGGGTTTTTAGGATTTTTCAGACTTTTTTAGGGTTTTCTAGGGTTCTACAGTTTTAAAGTTTTCTAGGATATTTTAGGGTTTTTGGATTTCCTTAGCTTTTAGGTTTTTCTAGGGTTCTCTAGGTGTTTTAGGGTTTTCGGATTACTAGGATTTTTAGGATTTTTTTTAGGGCTTTCCAGGATTTTTAAAAGTTTCTTAAAGTTTTTTGGGTTTTTAGGATTTTAAAGGATTTTCTAGGGTTTTCTAGGGTCTCTTTGTGTTTTCTACGGTTTTTTAGGATTTTTAGGGTTTTTTAGGATTTACTAAGATTTTTTTGTATTCTCTAGGGTTTTTAGGAATTTTAGGATTTTCTAGTGTTTTGAGGATATTTTAGAGTTTTCTTGAATTTTTTTAATATTTTAGGGTTTTAAGGGTTTTCTAGAGTTTTTTTTAAGTTTTTTAGGATTTTCTAGTGTTTTTAGGGTTTTTTAGATCTTCTAGGATTTTTTTGTTTTCTTGGATTTTTTATGGTTTTCTAGGATTTTTAGTGTTTTCTAGGATTTTTTAGTATTTAGTAGGATTTTTTTTAGTTTTCTAGGATTTTTTAGGGTTTTCTAGGATTTTTTGGATTTTCTAAGCTTTAGGTTTTTCTAGGGTTTTCTAGGTTTTTTAGGATTTTTCGGATTACTAGGGTTTTTAGCGTTTTTTAGGGCTTTCCAGGGTTTTTAAAGTTTTTAAGGATTTTCTAGAGTTTCTTAAAGTTTTATGGATTTGTTAGTTTTTAGTAGGATTTTTTTTTAGTTTTCTAGGGTTTTTAGGGTTTTTTAGGATTTTCCTAGGATTTTTTATTTTCTAGAGTTTTTTAGAGTTTTCTAGGGGTTTTTACAGTTTTTTAGGGCTTTCTCGGGTTTTTAGGATTTTTCAAGCTTTTTAGGGTTTTCTAGGTCTTTTAGGATATTTTAAGATTTTCTAGGGTTCTACAGTTTTAAAGTTTTCTCCGATCTTAATGGTTTTCTAAGGTTTTTTTTTTAAATTTCTTTTAGAGTTTTCTAGAAGTTTTTAGGGTCTTTTAGGTTTTTTTAGGGTTTTTTGGATTTTCTAGGATTTTCTAGGTTTTCTAGGAAATTTGGGTTTTCGAGGATTTTTTGGATTTTCTAGAGTTTTAAGGGTTTTTTAGGATATTCTAGTTTTTTTAATTTTTTTAGGGTTTTCTAGAGGTTTTTAGGGTTTTTAGAATTTTCTAGAGTTTTTTAAAATTTTCTAGGGTTTTTATGGGTTTTTGGGATTTTTTTTTGTTTTCTAGGATTTTTAGGGTTTTCTATGGTTTTGAGGGATTTTTAGGATTTACTAGAATTTTTTGGTTTTCTAGAGTTTTTTAGAGTTTCTAGAATTTTTCGGATTTTTAGGTTTTTCTAGGGTTTTCATGTATTTTAGGATTTTCTTGAGTTTTTTAGAGCTTTCTTGGATTTTTTAGGACTTTCTAGAGTTTTTTAGTGTTTTTTAGGGTTTTTAGGGTTTTCTAGGTATTTTAAGTTTTTCTAGGGTTTTCTTAGGATTTTTAGCATTTTCTAGGATTTTTTAGAATTTTTCAGTGCTTTTTAGAATATTCTTGGATTTTTAGGATTTTTTTAGGGTTTTCTAGGGTTTTTTTAAGTTTTCTAGGGTTTTTATAGTTTTTTAGGCCTTTTTATGGTTTTCCAGAATTTCTAGTGTTTTTAGGATTTGTTAGTGTTTATTAGGTTTTTTTGTTTTCTAGGATTTTTTTAGGGGTTTTTTTAAAGTTTTTTAGGGTTTTTATAGTTTCTTAGGGTTTTATTTGGTTTTTTAAAATTTTTTAGGGCTTTCCAGTGTTTTAAAGTTTTTAAGGATTTTCTAGGATTTTTTAGATTTTCTTAGAGTTTTCTGGGTTTTTAGAGTTTTAAAGAATTTTCTAGGATTTTCTAGGGTCTCTTTGGGTTTTCTATGGCTTTTTAGGATTTTTATGGTTTTTTAGGATTTATTAATATTTTTTTGAATTTTCTACGGTTTTTAGGGTTTTTTAGCTTTTTCTACGGTTGTATAGAATTTTCTAGGGTTGTCTAGGATTTTTAGAGTTTTCTAGGGTTTTTAGGGTTTAAACTTTCAAGGGATTTCTAGGGTTCTCTAGGGTTTTTAGGGTTTCTTAGGGTTTTTTAGGATTTTTTTTGTTTTCTAGATTTTTTTAGAGTTTTCTCGGGTTTTTAGGATTTTTCAGACTTTTTTAGGGTTCTCTAGGTCTTTTAGGATATTTTAAGATTTTCTTGGGTTCTACAGTTTTAAAGTTTTCTCCGATTTTAATGATTTTCTAAGGTTTTTTTAGGTTTTTTTAGAGTTTTCTAGGATTTTTTAGGGTCTTTTAGGTTTTTTTAGGGTTTTTTGGATTTTCTAGAATTCTCTAGGTTTTCTAGGATTTTTAGGGTTTTCTAGGATTTTTTTAATTTTCTAGAGTTTTTATGGGGTTTTTAAGGAAATTCTAGGGTTTTTAATGTTTTTTAAGATTTTTTAGACGTTTATAGGATTTTCTAGGATTTTCTAGAGTTTTTAAAGTTTTTTAGGGTTTTTATGTTTTTTGGGATTTTTTCATGATTTTCTAGGATTTTTAGGGTTTTCTATTATTTTGAGTGTTTTCTAGGATTTTTAGTATTTTCTATGGTTTTTTAGGATTTTTTTGGTTTTTTTTTGTTTTTAGGTTTTTCTAGGGTTTTCTAGATATTTTAGGATTTTCTAGGGTTTTTAGGATTTTTTAACGTTTTCTAGGTTTGTCTACGATTTTTAGAGTTTTCAAGGGTTTTTAGGGGTTTTTTTGGGTTTTTAGGGCTTTTAAAGTTTTCAAGGGTTTTCTAGGGTTCTCTAGGGTTTTTAGAGTTTTTTAGGATATTCTAGAATTTTTTGTTTTCTAGAGTTTTTTATATTTTTCTAGGTGTTTTCGCAGTTTTTTAGGGTTTTCTCGGATTTTTAGGATTTTTCATGATTTTTTAGGGTTTTCTCCGATTTTAATGATTTTCTAAGGTTATTTAGGATTTTTTAGAGTTTTCTAGAATTTTTTAGGGTCTTTTAGGTTTTTTAGGGTTTTTTGGATTTTCTAGGATTTTCTAGGTTTTCTAAGATTTTTAGGGTTTTCTAGAATTTTTTGTATTTTCTAGAGTTTTTAAGGGTTTTTTAGGATATTCTAGGGTTTTAATGTTTTTTTGGGTTTTTTTAGAGGTTCTTAAGGTTTTTAGAGTTTTTAGGGTTTTCTAGAGTTTTTTAAAGTTTTCTAGGGTTTTTATGGTTTTTTGGGATTTTTTTTTGGTTTTCAAGTATTTTTAGGATTTTCTATGGTTTTGAGGGTTTTTTAGGATTTACTAGAATTTTTTGGTTTTCTAGAGTTTGATAGAATTTTTTGGGTTTTTTTGGATTTTTAGGATTTTTAGGTTTTTCTAGGGTTCTCTAATTATTTTAGGATTTTCTAGAGTTTTTTAGAGTTTTCTTTGATTTTTTTAGGATTTTTTAGGGCTTTTTAGAGTTTTTTTAGTATTTTCTAGGTTTTTTAGGGTTTTTAGGGTTTTCTAGGTATTTTAAGTTTTTCTAGGATTTTCTAGGTTTTCTTAGGATTTTTAGGGTTTTCTAGAATTTTTCAGTGTTTTTTAGAATATTCTTGGGTTTTTAGGATTTTTTAGGGTTTTCTTGGGTTTTTTTAAGTTTTCTAGGGTTTTTATAGTTTTTAGGCCTTTTATGGTTTTCTAGAATTTCTAGTGTTTTCTAGGATTTGTTAGTATTTATTAGGATTTTTTATGTTTTCTAGGATTTTTTTAGGGTTTTTAAATTTTTTAAGGGTTTTTATAGTTTCTTAGGGTTTTTTATGATTTTTTAAAGTTTTTTAGAACTTTCCAGGGTTATTAAATTTTTTAAGGATTTTCTAGAATTTTCTAGAGTTTTTAAAGTTTTTTGGGTTTTTAGGGTTTTAAAGGATTTTCTAGGATTTTCTAGGGTCTCTTTGGGTTTTCTATGGTTTTTTAGGATTTTTTAGGTTTTTTAGGATTTACTAAGATTTTTTTGGATTTTCTAGGGTTTTTATGATTTTTTAGGGTTTTCTACGGTTATCTAGGATTTTTAGGGTTCTCTAGGGTTTTTAGGGTTTTTTATGATTTTTTAGGATTTTTTTGTTTTCTAGAGTTTTTTAGAGTTTTCTAGGGGTTTTTACAGTTTTTTAGGGTTTTCTCGAGTTTTTAGGATTTTTCAGGCTTTTTTAGGGTTTTCTAGGTCTTTTAGGATAATTTATGATTTTCTAGGGTTCTACAGTTTTAAAAGTTTTCTCCGATTTTAATGGTTTTCTAAGATTTTTTTAGGATTTTTTGAATTTTCTAGGATTCTCTAGGTTTTCTAGGATTTTTAGGGTTTTTCAGGATTTTTTTGGATTTTCTAGAATTTTTAAGGGTTTTTAAGGATATTCTAGGATTTTTAATGTTTTTAAGGGTTTTTAAGGATATTTAGTGTTTTCTAGGATTTTTTTAGTATTTACTAGGATTTTTTTAGTTTTCTAGGATTTTTTAGGGTTTTTTGGATTTTCTAAGCTTTTAAGTTTTTCTAGGGTTTTCTAGGTTTTTTAATGTTTTCGGATTACTAGGGTTTTTAGGGTTTTTTTAGGGCTTTCCAGGGTTTTTAAAAGTTTCTTAAAGTTTTCTGGGTTTTTAGGGTTTTAAAGTATTTTCTAAGTTTTTCTAGGGTCTCATTGGCTTTTCTAGGGTTTTTTAGGATTTATTAAGATTTTTTTGGATCTTCTAGGATTTCTAGGGTTTTTTAGCATTTTCTAGGGTTGTTTAGGGTTTTTATAGTTTTCTATGATTTTTAGGGTTTTTTTGGGTTTTTAGGATTTTTAAAGTTTTTAAGCATTTTCTAGGGTTCTCTAGGGTTTTTAGCATTTTTTAGGATTTTCTAGGATTTTTTTGTTTTCTAGAGATTTTGAGTTTTGTAGGGGTTTTTACAGTTTTTTGGGGTTTTCTCAGGTTTTTAGGATTTACTAAGATTTTTTTGGATTTCCTAGGGTTTCTCTAGGGTTTTTTAAGATTTTCTAGGATTTTTTTGTTTTCTAGAGTTTTTTAGAATTTTTTGGATTTTTTAGAATTTTCTAGGGTTTTTAGGATATTTTAGGATTTTCTAGGGCTTTTAGGATATTTTAGAGTATTCTTGGATTTTTTAGGATTTTTTAGGGCTTTCTTGAGTTTTTTAGTGTTTCTAAGGTTTTTAGGGTTTTTAGGGTTTTCTAGAGTTTTTTTGAGTTTTCTAGGATTTTTTGGATTTTTTAGGAATTTTTTAGAGTTTTTTAAAGTTTCCTTTTTATGATTTTCTAAGGATTGTTTTGGTTTTTTTAAAGTTTTTTCTAGTTTTCTAGGGTTTTCTAATTTTTAGCATTTTTTAGAATTTACTAGGATTTTTTTGTTTTTAGGGTTTTTTAGGATATTCTAATATTTTTTTAGTTTTCTTGAATTTTTTATGGTTTTCTAGAATTTTTCGTGTTTTCTAGTATTTTTTAGTATTTACTAGGATCTTTTTTGTTTTCTAGGATTTTTTTGGGTTTTTTAAAGTTTTTTAGGGTTTTTATAGTTTCTTAGGGTTTTTTTATGGTTTTCTAGGATTTTTAGTGTTTTTAAGGATTTTTTAGTATTTACTTGGATTTTTTTTAGTTTTCTAGGATTTTTTAGGGTTTTTTAGGGTTTTTTGGATTTTCTAAGCTTTTAGGTTTTTCTAGGGTTTTCTAAGTTTTTTAGGGTTTTTCGGATTACTAGGGTTTTTAGGGCTTTCTAGGTTTTTTAGAGTTTTTAAGGATTTTCTAGAATTTTCTAGAGTTTCTTAAAGTTTTCTGGGTTTTTAGGGTTTTAAAGTATTTTATAAGGTTTTCTAGGGTCTCTTTGGCTTTTCTAAGATTTTAGGATTTTCTAAGATTTTTTTGAATTTTCTAGGGTTTCTAGGATTTTTAGCGTTTTCTAGGGTTGTTTAGGATTTTCTAGGGTTGTCTAGGATTTTTATAGTTTTTTTGGGTTTTTAGAATTTTTTAAAGTTTTCAAGGATTTTCTAAGGTTCTCTAGAGTTTTTAGAATTTTTTAGGATTTTCTAGGATTTTTTGTTTTCTAGAGATTTTGAGTTTTCTAGGGGTTTTTACAGTTTTTTAGGGTTTTCTCGGGTTTTTAGGATTTTTCAGGCTTTTTTAGGGTTTTCTAGGTTTTTTTAGGAAATTTTAGGATTTTCTTGGGTTTTAGAGTTTTAAAGTTTTCTCTGATTTTAATGGTTTTCTAAGGTTTTTTTAGGGTTTTTTAGAGTTTTCTAGGTTTTTTTTAGAGTTTTTTAGGATTTTCTAGAGTTTTTTTCAAGTGTTCTCGGGTTTTTAGGGTTTTCAAGGGTCTCTTTGGGTTTTTTTTTTATAGTTTTTTAAGGTTTCTTTAGGATTTACTAAGATTTTTTTGGATTTCCTAGGGTTCTCTAGGGTTTTTTAAGACTTCCTAGGATATTTTTTGTTTTCTAAGATATTCTAGATTTTAGATTTCTTGGATTTTTTATGGTTTTCTAGAATTTTTAGTGTTTTCTAAGATTTTAGTATTTACTAGGATTTTTTTGTTTTCTAGGATTTTCAGTGTTTTTTAAAGTTTTTTAGGGTTTTTATAGTTTTTTAGGATTTTTTATGGTTTTCTAGGATTTTTAGTGTTTTCTAGGATTTTTTAGTATTTACTAGGATTTTTAGTGTTTTATAGGGTTTTTTAGGGTTTTTGGGTTTTAGGATTACTAGTGCTTTCTAGGGTTTTTTAGAGTTTTTTAGGATTTTTTAGGATTTTCTAGAGCTTTTTAAAGTTTTCTTGGGTTTTTAGGGTTTTCTAGGGTCTCTTTGAGTTTTTATGGTTTTTTCGGGTTTTTTAGTATTTACTAAAATTTTTTTTGGATTTTCTAGGGTTCTCTAGGTTTTTTAAGATTTTCTAGGATTTTTTTTTTGTTTTCAAGAGTTTTTTAGAGTTTTCTGGGATTTTTTAGTATTTTTTAAAGTTTTTAGGATATTTTAGGATTTTCTAGGGTTTTTAGGATATTTTAGAGCTTTCTTGGATTTTTTAGGATTTTTTAGGGCTTTCTAGAGTTTTTTAGTGTTTCTAAGGTTTTTAGGATTTTTAGGGTTTTCTAGAGTTTTTTTGAGTTTTTTAGGATTTTTTGGGTTTTTTAGGGATTTTTTAGGGTTTTTTAAAGTTTCCTTTTTATGATTTTCTAAGGATTTTTTTGGTTTTTTAAAGGTTTTTTCTAGTTTTCTAGGATTTTTAGGATTTTCTGATTTTTAGCGTTTTTTAGAATTTACTAGGATTTTTTTTGTTTTTAGAGTTTTTTAGGATATTCGAGGATTTTCTTAGTTTTCTTGAATTTTTTATCATTTTCTAGAATTTTTAGTGATTTCTAGGATTTTAGTATTTACTAGGATTTTTTTGTTTTCTTGGATTTTTAAGGGTTTTTATAGTTTCTTAGGGTTTTTTATAGGTTTCTAGGATTTTTAGTGTTTTCTAGGATTTTTTAGTGTTTACTAGGATTTTTAAGGATATTTTAGGGTTTTTGGGTTTTTAGGATTACTAGGGCTTTCTAGGCTTTTTAGAGTTTTTTAGGGTTTTTTAGGATTTTCTAGATTTTTTTAAAGTTTTTTCGGGTTTTTAGGGTTTTCTAGGGTTTTTTTGGGTTTTTTTTTATTGTTTTTTAGGGTTTTTTAGGATTTACTAAGAATTTTTTGGATTTCCTAAGGTTCTTTAGGGTTTTTCAAGATTTTCTAGGATTTTTTTTGTTTTCTAGAATTTTTTAGAGTTTTTTGTAGTTTTTTAGGATTTTCTAGGGTTTTTAGGATATTTTAGAGTTTTCTTGGATTTCTTAGGATTTTTTAGGGCTTTCTTCAGTTTTTTAGTATTTCTTGGATTTTTTAGGGTTTTTAGGGTTTTCTAGAGTTTTTTAAGCTTTTTAGGATTTTTAGGGGTTTTTTTGAGATTTTTTAGGGTTTTAAGTTTCCTTTTTATGGTTTTCTAAGGATTTTTTAGTATTTTTAAGGCTTTTTCTAGTTTTCTAAGATTTTTAGGGTTTTCTAATTTTTAGCATTTTTTAGAATTTACTAGGATTTTTTTAGGATTTTTAGGATATTCTAGGGTTTTTTTAGTTTTCTTGGATTTTTTATTGTTTTCTAGAAATTTTAGTGTTTTCTAGGATTTTTTAGTGTTTACTAGGATTTTTTTTGTTTTCTAGGATTTTTTTGGGTTTTTTAAAATTTTTTAGGATTTTAATAGTTTCTTAGGGTTTTGTTGGTTTTCTAGGATTTTTAGTGTTTTTTTGGATTTTTTAGTATTTACTAGAATTTTTTGTAGTTTTCTAGGATTTTTTAGGGTTTTTTAGGGTTTTTTTTGAATTTGCTAAGCTTTTAGGTTTTTCTAGGGTTTTGTAGGTTTTTTTAGGGTTTTTCGGATTACTAGGGTTTTTAGGGTTTTTTTAGGGCTTTCTACGGTTTTTAGAGTTTTTAAGGATTTTCTTGGATTTTCTAGAGTTTCTTAAAGTTTTCTTGGTTTTTAGGATTTTAAAGTATTTTCTAAGGTTTTCTAGGGTCTCTTTGGCTTTTCTATGGTTTTTTAGGATTTACAAAGATTTTTTTGTATTTTCTAAGGTTTCTAGGGTGTTTAAGCGTTTTCTAGGGTTGTTTAGGATTTTCTAGGGTTGTCTAGGATTTTTCTAGTTTTCTTGGGTTTTAGGGTTTTTTTTGGGTTTTTAGAGTTTTTTAAACTTTTCAAGGATTTTCTAGGGTTTTCTAGGGTTTTTAGGGTTTTTTACGATTTTCTAGGATTCTTTTTGATTTCTAGAGATTTTGAGTTTTCTAGGAGTTTTTACAATTTTTTAGGGTTTTCTCGGGTTTTGATGCGTTCGCATATTTGCCATTTTAACTAGTTAGTTTAGTTAGTTTTGGCTTAGTTTCATTCACTTTCTTTGAAATGAGCAATTTTGTGAGTTTTTCCTCCATGCATTCATGAACCAAGAACTAAGTGAAATCTATGCAAATGATTCAAGAAGTTTATAAACAAGTTGATGTGAATAAGATGGCAAGACTTTGAGAAAAATTCTTTGGTTTATGTTAGGTGATGAAGCAAGAAGACAATGGAGCAAGGAAATCTTGGAGCAAGGAGGAACAGCAAGTTGGCAACTTGGAAACCAAGTTGGCAACACCCATTTTGTGCAATCAGGAGGAACAGCCCGTTGGCAACTTGGAAACCAAGTTGGCAATGCCCATTTTAGGTGCAGCCAGGAGGAGCAGCACGTTGGCAACTTGGAAATCAAGTTGGCAATGTGCTAGTGTGTATCCAGCAGGAAGCTTGACCTTACCTTCTTCAAGGATGCATAACTTGAACCACAGAGATCCAATGGACATGCTTCCAATTGTGTTAGAAAGCTGACATCATGAGCTTTCCAACGATATATAATAGTTCATAATTTAGCATGAAATGGAAGCTCAAATCAGAGTCATCTTTAAGCCCCAAAAATAAGGAAATGAAGTTGAAAGTAGAGGCATGCACGTTGTCACTGGCATGTCCAGCAACAACATGGGCAACAACGCCCAACAAGACCAAGTTTCCAAGGAGGGACGTTGTTGCTGGCATGTTTGCCAACAACGTGGGCAACAATGCCCATACAAAATGGAGGAGAAGGACTGCACGTTGTTGCTGGCGTGTTTGCCAGCAACTTCAGCAACAACGCCTAGACAGCTTGACCTTGCCCTCTTCAATGGAGTATATCTTGAGTTACAAAACTCCAAATGAGGTGATTCTAATGGCATTGGAAAGTAGAAATCAAGATCTTTCCAAGCATATATGGCACTATATGGTGGACACTAAATTTGATGGAGGAATCTTGCCCCGAATGTACATAGATGAACATGGTATCAACCTGTAGTAAGGCCAGCTGACCTCTTCACATTCCATGGAGTATATCTTGAGCTTTATAGCTTCAAATGGTGCACTCTCAACGGCATTGGAAAGTAGACATCCAGAGCTTTCCAACCATATATCATAGTATGGGATTGGCATCCACTTGAAGCTTCAAAAGATGGCTTCATTTAGAGCCTCAGAAACTAAGGGCGTTGTCACGAGCGTTGTCACGGGCGTGTTCACCAAAAACGCCGAGGCAGTCTGACCATGTCTTCTTCAATGGAACATAACTTGAGCTACAGGGATCCAATTTAGGTGCTTCCAGTTGCGTTGAAAAGCTGATATTCAGAGCTTTCCAACCATGTATAATAGTTCATAGTGAAGCACAAAATTGAAGCTCAAACTAGAGGCAACTTTGGGCATCAAAACTGAGTCAAGTGTTTGGCAATAACTTAGGCCAACAACGCCCAAGCCTGGTGCCTAGGAAATTCAATAGCACGTTGCCAACGTGCTGTGAATTGGCGTGTTTGCAAGTAACGCCCAGTTGGGCCAGGATTGATGAGGACTTGCTCTTGCTCTCTACACTCTCTTCAAAGGGGAATACTACCTTCATTGGACCAGAAACTCAACAAAGGAAAAGCCCACATTGCTAATCCAATTGAAGACCTCCAAATGAGTTTTAGGAGTAGTATAAATAGAGTAGAGTTTTGTACTTGAAAAGGGGGGATTTCGAAACTTTGCACACTTAGATTTTTATTTTTTTACATTTCTTAGTTTTTTTTTATTTTTTAGAAACTTTTAGATAGATTTTGTAGAAGTTACTTTCGGAAGCAATTTTGAATTTCAGTTTTTAAGAACTTCTTCTTCATTCTTCATTTTCTTTTCTACTCAATTTTAATGTTTACCTTTGCAATTATTGTTGAATTGAGAGCTGTGATTCGCTAAACCCCACTTTCATTAGGGGGAGGAGCTCTGTTTATTTGAATGGGTTAACAACTAATCTTTTCCTTCTCAATTCAAGTGGTTCATCCAAGAGGAAACTCTTGTTCTTCACTGATTCAATTACATTCGAGAGAAGGATTGAATCTACATGAATTGTATGGTGAACAAGAGTTATCCTTTCACAATTTCTTTGATCAATATACTTTGGGTTGGTATGGGAGATGTAACCTCCCTTAGTTGAGATCCTGGAAGTTGTGTGGCTTTAGATTAGAAATTGAACTTCACCTCTTCTCATGACCAATTAGATCACGAGAGTGGCAATTGATTGTGTTGAGAGAAATTGAATTGCCAAGAGATTGGAATTCAATTATTCACAATCCGCCATGGATCTACACCCATGTGTTGAGAGCAAAGTTAATTCATGATAATTTACATCTCTGATCCCTAATGATCTCTCCATAATTAATTCTCATCTCTTTTGTTCTTTAGTTTCTTGAATACCCACTACCCAATTCCCTTCTATTTTCTTGCAATTTATCTTTCCGTCACTCATGCTCTGTTTTCTATTCCTTGCAACTTGCAATTTACTTTTCTACTTTTTAAAATTCTGTAATCTTTACTTTCTTGCAATTTATTTTCCATGTCATTTAAGTTTCTCGTACTTTAAGTTTCAGTTATTTACTTTCATTTTCTTTCTCTATTCTAGTTCTTTAAATTCCTTGCTATTTAAATTTCCGTAATTACATTCAAAAAATCAAATCTCATGAATTCAAAACCATGTTTGCTTGACTAAAATTACCATTTAACTAAAGTTGATTAATCTATCAATCTCCATGGGATCGACCTCACTCTTAGTGAGTTTTATTACTTGATACGACCTGGTATACTTGCCGGTAATTACGTGAAATATAAATTTTCGCGTATCAAGTTTTTGGCGCCGTTGCCGGGGATTGGAAAAGATTGACAATGATTAAGTGAATGGTAGTTTAGATTAAGCATTTTCTTTGTTTTTGCTTTGTACAGTTCTTTTAATTTTTTGTTTTCTTTTTGACACTAAGGTGTTTGTATTATTGCCTCACTAAGAAATCCTCATCTGAGACATGCATTTCAATTGCTTTGGTGATTGTGTTCTACAAAACTTAAATAGAATTTACCTCATCTTTTGATCAAACAAACTTTTTGGGATATCACCCACCACCACCAATCTCTAATGGTGGCTAGAAACATCACCAAAAAAATACAAATTCTGAGCACTCCAATTCATGGAGATTTGCTTCAGAGGCACAAGATGAGCAAGAGAATCATATAGGATACCAACCACCACCACAAAATGATTCATATCATTATCCTCATGGTGGATGGGAATATCAACAAGAAATGATGGATCATGAGCAATCAACCCAAATGGGATATGCCCCAAAGTCACATAATGATCAAGCAAGTTACATGGGGTATTTTCCACCACCACAAAATGATTCAAGTTACCATACTAATTGTGGTTGGGAAAATCAAGATCAAGGAATGATGGGGTTTGAGCAATCAAACCAAATGGGATACTTACCAAGAACACAAAATGATTCATACTCCTATGAATGGGACAACTATCCAAATTGTGATTGGGAAGGACAAAACCAAAGAGAATTCAATGTTTCCTATCCCATCCATCAAGAGCCATCACCTCTTATTTATCCAATCTCACCTCCAAATTTTTCATATCAAAATTCTTCACTACTTGAGTTTGCCTAAACACAAAATTCCTTCCAAAATCCATACA
Source organism: Arachis hypogaea (assembly GCF_003086295.3). Taxonomy (NCBI): domain Eukaryota; kingdom Viridiplantae; phylum Streptophyta; class Magnoliopsida; order Fabales; family Fabaceae; genus Arachis; species Arachis hypogaea. The sequence goes on from NC_092039.1 coordinate 58,927,579, forward strand.
ATTCAATTCATCAACCACAAAATACATTTGATTACCCACACAATTCATTCCATATCCCTCAACAATACTTTACCACAACATCCACAATTCCACAAAATCCACCCCCAACCTTCTCCTCTCTTGCTACAAATAGAACAATGCCTCCAAAGTTCCCTAGAAATTCAAGAGAGAAATAGAGAACTCTTGGAAAGACAAGAACAATCCTGGAAAGAACAAGAAATCCTCTTCAAGAAGATGGATGGGCACTTAGAGAAAATAAGGAAACACTTAGGATTGCCAAGCATTGAGGATGAAGACCAATTTATAAAAGAGAAATTGGAAGAGCAAGAAAAAGAGGCCCTTATGCCAAGTGAAATCCCAATGAAGAAGGAGGTTGTGAGGGAGAAAAACAACCAAGGGAGTCCACACTCCAATGAAGTAGAAAGTTGCATAGAGGAAGGGCTCATGGAACCACCAATTCAAAAGGCTCTTGATGAAGATAAAACTCCAATAATCACACAGCAACCATGTCTTGACATCCAAGAAGTGAAGACAATTAACAAAAGCACCAAGAAGAGGATTGTGACCAAGATACCAAGGACAACATTCAAGAGAAAGTCAACTACAAAACATCCTTCCCCTGAACCAGCAAGCAAGCTCAATCAAACTATGTACAAAAGGAGGCTTGCTGAGAGGAGACCAAGAAAGGGGACAACAGCTGAAACTTCTCCCCCCTTGAGGTCATTCCTCTTAACCAACTGGAAGAAGAGGAAGAAAGTGAGGAACAACATGTCAAGCTAATGACACTAAAAGAGCGCTTGTTGGGAGGCAACCCAACATTGGGTAACGTTTTATTTCTTTGTCTAGTTCATTTTTTTCTCTGTCTGTTTAGTTTAAATTTCAATAAATTGGTATATGATCACATTCTAAGTTTGGTGTTGCCTTGCAACAATTTGTTTTCAATCCATTTGGATGATTGCATCAATTTTACGTGGAAGTGTCACACTAAGATTCTAAGTTTGGTGTGCCACTTATTTTTTTTATGCAAATCATCCAACAACACCACTTGTCTGCATAATCATAATGCTGCTACAGTGTTAATTTTTTTCTTCTAATTAGACAATTTTAGATATAACATATAACAGTTCCTTGTGTTTAGATTTAGTTTAAATAAATTGACATATGATTGTATTCTAAGTTTGGTGTTGCTATGCAACAAAAATTTGCTTCCAATCCTTGCTGGATACTTGCATCAATTCCAAGTAAGAGTGTCACACTAAGTTTGGTATGCCACTTATATCTTTATGCAATGTAACATGCACACCATCTTATTTTTGCAATCACAATGTCTTTGTTTCTCTATGCCTTGATAGTTATTCTTAATTATGCTTGCTTCAACACATGTATCACTAACATTTCATTGTGTAAGACATTCATGATCTATCTTAGCCCCACAGCCACGGTTCTAATTGTTGCTTGAGGACAAGCAATCATTCTAAGTTTGGTGTGGGAAGTGGGAGAATGGGAGGAAAATGACAACAATAGAGAAGATGAATTATAAGGTTGTAAAGTTCTTTTTTCTCTCATTTGTTTCCAACACTTTAAATTGCATGATTGTCTTATTACCTTCTCTGTATACATGAGTGGTATGAATAGGCATAGTTTGATTTCTAAATTGCAACATGCTACTGTGACATTATGACTACCAACTTGAGTTTTGTGAATTCAAAAGCAATAAAGTATCATGATCTTAAACAAACAAGGAATTAAAGAAGAATTTAGTATGTGCATACAAGTATTGGAAAGCTAGTATGATTGATTGTTGCTCAATTGCATTAGATTTTATTTAATTGAAGTTTTCATCTAGTACATTTTGTGAAATCTTTTGAAAATCATAAAAACCTTGAAGAAGCAAATGCTATTAAGGCAAGAAAAAAAAGGGGAAAGAATGAGAAAGCTGAAGGCTCTGAGTACCAATGACAATTCCATTGTTAAGTACTTGTGGTGTTTATGTGTCAGGCCAAATGCTTGAAAACAAAACACTTAGAAGTCAAGGCTAGGCTCAAGTGCAAAAGCACTCCCTCAAAGCTCAAGGTTCTGAGCATCAATGATTAGAAAGTCAAGAAAAGAAAAAAAAGAGCTTAATGAAGTCCTCTAATTCAAATGCTTGTGGTGCTTATGTATCAAGTGGTAATACTTGAAAACAAAGCATTTAGAATCGTAGCTTTGTTATTAACTCATGGGGCAAAGCACCCAAAAGGAGAAGCTAATAAGAAAATTAAAAGCTTGTTTCAAGGAAGAATTATAAGAAAAAGATTTCATAAAGTGAGCTAGATAGAAGCATCAATCATTTACGTTTCTTTTGTGATTGTAGCATGCATAGAAAACTAGCTTGCCATGAACATTAACTTGCTATTCTTCTAACCTTGGATTGTCAATCTCTATTGCATGATTCTTTTCTTGCTTGAGGACAAGCAAGGTTTAAGTTTGGTGTTGTGATGCGTTCGCATATTTGTCATTTTAACTCGTTAGTTTAGTTAGTTTTGGCTTAGTTTCATTCACTTTCTTTGAAATAAATGAGCAATTTTGTGAGTTTTTCCTCCATGCATTCATGAACCAAGAACTAAGTGAAATCTGGCATAATCTATGCAAATGATTCAAGAAGTTTATAAACAAGTTGATGTGAATGATTCCCTTGAAAATTATTGCATAAGATGGCAAGACTTTGAGGAAAATTCTTTGGTTTATGTTAGGTGATGAAGCAAGAAGACAATGGAGCAAGGAAATCTTGGAGCAAGGAGGAACAGCAAGTGGCAACTTGGAAACCAAGTTGGCAACACCCATTTTGTGCAATCAGGAGGAACAGCACGTTGGCAACTTGGAAACCAAGTTGGCAATGCCCATTTTAGGTGCAGCCAGGAGGAGCAGCACGTTGGCAACTTGGAAATCAAGTTGGCAATGTGCTAGTGTGTATCCAGCAGGCAGCTTGACCTTACCTTCTTCAAGGATGCATAACTTGAACCACAGAGATCCAATGGACATGCTTCCAGTTGTGTTAGAAAGCTGACATCATGAGCTTTCCAACGATATATAATAGTTCATAATTTAGCATGAAATGGAAGCTCAAAGCAGAGTCATCTTTAAGCCCCAAAAACAAGGAAATGAAGTTGAGAGTAGAGGCATGCACGTTGTCAGTGGCGTGTCCAGCAACAACATGGGCAACAACGCCCAACAAGACCAAAGTTTCCAAGGAGGGACATTGTTGCTGGCATGTTTGCCAACAACGTGGGCAACAACGCCCATACAAAATGGAGGAGAAGGCATGCACGTTGTTGCTGGCGTGTTTGCCAGCAACTTCAGCAACAACGCCCAGGCAGCTTGACCATGCCCTCTTCAATAGAGTATATCTTGAGTTACAAAACTCCAAATGAGGTGATTCTAGTGGCATTGGAAAGTAGAAATCAAGAGCTTTCCAAGCATATATGGCACTATATGGTGGACACTAAATTTGATGGAGGAATCTTGCCCCGAATGTACATAGATGAACATGGTATCAACCTGTAGTAAGGCCAGCTGACCTCTTCACATTCCATGGAGTATATCTTGAGCTTTAGAGCTACAAATGGTGCACTCTCAACAGAATTTGAAAGTAGACATCCAGAGCTTTCCAACCATATATCATAGTATGGGGTTGGCATCCATTTGAAGCTTCAAAAGCTGGCTTCATATAGAGCCTCAGAAACTAAGGGCGTTGTCACGGGCGTGTTCACCAAAAACGCCGAGGCAGCCTGACCATGTCTTCTTCAATGGAACATAAATTGAGCTACAGAGATCCAATTTAGGTGCTTCCAGTTGCGTTGAAAAGCTGATATTCAAAGCTTTCCAACCATGTATAATAGTCTATAGTGAAGCACAAAATTGAAGCTCAAACCATAGGCAACTTTGGGCATCAAAATTGAGTCAAGTGTTTTGGCAATAACTTAGGCCAACAACGCCCAAGCCTGGTGCCCAGGAAATTCAATAGCACGTTGCCATCGTGCTGTGAACTGGCGTGTTTGCAAGTAACGCCCAGTTGGGCCAGGATTGATGAGGACTTGCTCTTGCTCTCTACACTCTCTTCAAAGGGCAATACTACCTTCATTGGACCAGAAACTTAACAAAGGAAAAGCCCACATTGCTAATCCAATTGAAGACCTCCAAATGAGTTTTAGGAGTAGTATAAATAGAGTAGAGTTTTGTACTTGAAAAGGGGGGACTTCGGAACTTTGCACACTTAGATTTTTATTTTTTTACATTTCTTAGTTTTTTTTTATTTTTTAGAAACTTTTAGATAGATTTTGTAGAAGTTACTTTTGAAGACCTCCAAATGAGTTTTAGGAGTAGTATAAATAGAGTAGAGTTTTGTACTTGAAAAGGGGGGACTTCGGAACTTTGCACACTTAGATTTTTATTTTTTTACATTTCTTAGTTTTTTTTTTATTTTTTAGAAACTTTTAGATAGATTTTGTAGAAGTTACTTTCGGAAGCAATTTTGAATTTCAGTTTTTAAGAACTTCTTCTTCATTCTTCATTTTCTTCTCTACTCAATTTTAATGTTTACCTTTGCAATTATTTTTGAATTGAGAGCTATGATTCGCTAAACCCCACTTTCATTAGGGGGAGGAGCTCTGTTTATTTGAATGGGTTAACAACTAATCTTTTCCTTCTCAATTCAAGTGGTTCATCCAAGAGGAAACTCTTGTTCTTCACTGATTCAATTACATTCGAGAGAAGGATTGAATCTACATGAATTGTATGGTGAACTTGAGAAAGAATCCATATAATTCAGTATGGGAGATGTAACCTCCCTTAGTTGAGATCCTGGAAGTTGTGTAGCTTTGGATTAGAAATTGAACTTCACCTCTTCTCATGACCAATTAGATCACGAGAGTGGCAATTGATTGTGTTGAGAGAAATTGAATTGCCAAGAGATTGGGAATTCAATTATTCACAATCCGCCATGGATCTACACCCATGATTGAGAAGGAGTTTAGCAAAGTTAATTCATGATAATTTTACATCTCTGATCCCTAATGATCTCTCCATAATTAATTCTCATCTCTTTTGTTCTTTAGTTTCTTGAATACCCACTACCCAATTCCCTTCTATTTTCTTGCAATTTATCTTTCCGTCACTCATGCTCTGTTTTCTATTCCTTGCAACTTGCAATTTACTTTTCTGCTCTTTAAAATTCTGTAATCTTTACTTTCTTACAATTTATTTTCCATGTCATTTAAGTTTCTCGCACTTTAAGTTTTAGTTATTTACTTTTATTTTCTTTCTCTATTGTAGTTCTTTAAATTCCTTGCTATTTAAATTTCCGCAACTACATTCAAAAAATCAAATCTCATGAATTCAAAACCATGTTTGCTTCACTAAAATTACCATTTAACTAAAGTTGATTAATTTACCAATCTCCGTGGGATCGACCTCACTCTTAGTGAGTTTTTTTACTTGATACGACCCGGTATACTTTCCAGTAATTACGTAAAATATAAATTTTCGCGTATCAAGTTTTTAGGATTTACTAAGATTTTTTTGGATTTCCTAGGGTTTCTCTAGGGTTTTTTTAGATTTTCTTGGATTTTTTTTTGTTTTCTAGAGTTTTTTAGAGTTTTTTGGGGTTTTTTAGGATTTTCTAGGGTTTTTAGGATATTTTAGGATTTTCTAGGGTTTTTTCTATTTTAGAGTTTTCTTGGACTTTTTAGGATTTTTTAGGGCTTTCTAGAGATTTTTAGTGTTTCTAGGGATTTTTAGGGTTTTCTAGAGTTTTTTGAGTTTTTTAGGATTTTTAAGGATTTTTTAGGAATTTTTTAGGGTTTTTTAAAGTTTCCTTTTTATGGTTTTCTAAAGATTTTTTGGTATTTTTAAGACTTTTTCTAGTTTTCTAAGATTTTTAGGGTTTTCTGGTTGTTAGCATTTATTAGAATTTACTAAGATTTTTTTAGGGGTTTTTAGGATATTTTAGGATTTTTTTAGTTTTCTTGGATTTTTTATGGTTTTCTAGAATTTTTAGTGTTTTCTAGGATTTTTTAGTACTTACTAGGATTTTTTTTTTGTTTTCTAGGATTTTTTTGGATTTTTTAAAATTTTTTAGGGTTTTAATAGTTTTTTAGGGTTTTTTATGGTTTTCTAGGATTTTTTAGTATTTACTAGAATTTTTTGTAGTTTTCTAGGATTTTTTAGGGCTTTTTAGGGTTTTTTGGATTTTCTAAGCTTTTAGGTTTTTCTAGGGTTTTCTAGGTTGTTTTAGGGTTTTTCGGATTACTAGGGTTTTTAGGATTTTTTTAGGGCTTTCTAGGGTTTTTAGAGTTTCTAAGGATTTTCATGAATTTTCTAGAGTTTCTTAAAGTTTTCTGGGTTTTTAGGATTTTAAAGTATTTTCTAAGGTTTTCTAGGGTCTCTTTGGCTTTTCTATGATTTTTTAGGATTTACTAAGATTTTTTTGTATTTTCTAGGGTTTCTAGGGTTTTTTTAGCGTTTTCTAGGGTTGTTTAAGATTTTCTAGGGTTGTCTAGGATTTTTATAGTTTTCTTGTGTTTTTAGGATTTTTTTGGGTTTTTAGAGTTTTTTAAACTTTTCAAGGTTTTTCTAGGATTTACTAGGATTTTCAAGGTTTTTTAGGATTTTTTAAGATTTTTTTTGTTTTCTAGAGATTTTGAGTTTTCTAGGGATTTTTAAAGTTTTTTAGGATTTTCTCGGGTTTTTAGGATTTACTAAGATTTTTTTGGAATTCCTAGGGTTTCTCTAGGGTTTTTTAAGATTTTCTAGGATTTTTTTTGTTTTCTAGAGTTTTTTAGAGTTTTTTGTGGTTTTTTAGGATTTTCTAGGGTTTTTAGGATATTTTAGGATTTTCTAGGGTTTTTAGGATATTTTAGAGTTTTTTTTTGGATATTTTAGAATTTTTTAGGGCTTTCTAGAGATTTTTAGTGTTTCTATGGGTTTTTTAGAGTTTTTTAGGACTTTTAAGGATTTTTTAGGAATTTTTTAGGGGTTTTTAAAGTTTCCTTTTTATGGTTTTCTAAGGATTTTTTGGTATTTTTAAGGCTTTTTCTAGTTTTCTAAGATTTTTAGGGTTTTCTGGTTTTTAGCATTTTTTAGAATTTACTAGGATTTTTTTAGGGGTTTTTAGGATATTCGTGGTTTTTTTTAGTTTTTTTGGATTTTTTATGGTTTTCTAGAATTTTTAGTTTTTTTCTCGGATTTTTTAGTATTTACTAGGATTTTTTTTGTTTTCTAGGATTTTTTAGGTTTTTTAAATTTTTTTAGGGTTTTAATAGTTTCTTAGGGATTTTTATGGTTTTCTAGGATTTTTAGTGTTTTTTAGGATTTTTTAGTATTTACTAGAATTTTTTGTAGTTTTCTAGGATTTTTTATGGGTTTTTAGGATATTCATGGATTTTTTTAGTTTTTTTGGATTTTTTATGGTTTTCTAGAATTTTTAGTTTTTTTCTAGGATTTTTTAGTATTTACTAGGATTTTTTTGTTTTCTAGGATTTTTTTGGGTTTTTTAAAATTTTTTAGGGTTTTAATAGTTTCTTAGGGTTTTTTATGGTTTTCTAGGATTTTTAGTGTTTTTTAGGATTTTTTAGTATTTACTAGAATTTTTTGTAGTTTTCTAGGATTTTTTACGGTTTTTTAGGATTTTTTGGATTTTCTAAGCTTTTAGGTTTTTCTAGGGATTTCTAGGTTTTTTTAGGGTTTTTCGGATTACTAGGGTTTTTAGGGTTTTTTTAGGGCTTTTTAGGGTTTTTAGAGTTTCTAAGGATTTTCTAGGATTTTCTAGAGTTTCTTAAAGTTTTCTTGGTTTTTAGGATTTTAAAGTATTTTCTAAGGTTTTTCTAGGGTCTCTTTGCCTTTTCTATGGTTTTTTAGGATTTACTAAGATTTTTTTTTGGATTTTCTAGGGTTTCTAGGGTTTTTTAGCATTTTCTAGGGTTGTTTAGGATTTTCTAGGGTTGTCTAGGATTTTTATAGTTTTCTTGGGTTTTTAGGGTTTTTTAAACTTTTCAAGGATTTTCTAGGGTTTTCTAGAGTTTTTTAGTGTTTCTAGGGATTTTTAGTGTTTTTTAGCGTTTCTAGGGGTTTTTAGTATTTTTAGGGTTTTCTAGGGATTTTTTAGGGTTTTTTAAAGTTTCCTTTTTATGGTTTTCTAGGATTTTTAGGATTTTCTGGTTTTTTAGAATTTACTAGGATTTTTTTTGTTTTTAGGGTTTTTAGGATATTCTAGGATTTTTTTATTTTTCTTGGATTTTTTATGGTTTTCTAGAATTTTTAGTGTTTTCTAGGAATGTTTTAGTATTTACTAGGATTTTTTCGTTTTCTAGAATTTTTTTAGGTTTTTTAAAATTTTTTAGGGTTTTTAAAGTTTCTTAGGGGTTTTTATGATTTTCTAGGATTTTTAGTATTTTTTAAGATTTTTTAGTATTTACTAGGATTTTTTAGGGTTTTTTTAGGGTTTTTTAGATTTTTTAGGGTTTTTGGGTTTTTAGGATTACCAGGACTTTCTAGGGTTTTGAGTTTTTTAGGGTTTTTTAGGATTTTCTAGAGTTTTTAAAGTTTTCTCAGGTTTTTAGGGTTTTCAGGGTCACTTTGGGTTGTGTATGGTTTTTTAGTATTTACTAATTTTTTTGGATTTCCTAAGGTTCTCTAGTGTTTTTTTATAATTTTCTAGGATTTTTTTGTTTTCTAGAGTTTTTTAGAGTTTTTTGGGGTTTTTTAGGATTTTTTAGGATTTTTAGGATATTTTAGGATTTTCTAGGGTTTTTAGGATATTTTAGAGTTTTCTTGGATATTTTAGGATTTTTTAGGGTTTTCTAGAGTTTTTTAGTGTTTCTAGGGGTTTTTAGTGTTTTTAGGATTTTCTAGAGTTTTTTTTGAGTTTTTTAGGATTTTTAAGGGTTTTTTAGGGATTTTTTAGGGTTTTTTAAAGTTTTCTTTTCATGGTTTTGTAAGGATTTTTTTTAAGATTTTTTCTAGTTTTCTAGGATTTTTAGGGTTTTCTGATTTTTAGCGTTTTTTAGAATTTACTAGGATTTTTTTGTTTTTCGGGTTTTTAGGATATTCTAGGATTTTTTTTTAGTTTTCATGGATTTTTTATGGTTTTCTAGAATTTATCGTATTTTTTTTAGGATTTTTTAGTATTTACTAGGATTTTTTTTATTTTCTAGGATTTTTTTTGGGTTTTTTTAAAGTTTTTTAGGGTTTTTATAGTTTCTTAGAGTTTTTTATGGTTTTCTAGGATTTTTAGTGTTTTTAGGGATTTTTTAGTATTTACTAGTATTTTTTTTAGTTTTCTAGGATTTTTTAGGGTTTTTTAGGGTTTTTTGGATTTTCTAAGCTTTTAGGTTTTTCTAGAGTTTTCTAGGTTTTTTTGTGTTTTTCGGATTACTAGGGTTTTTACGGTTTTTTTAGGCCTTTCTAGGTTTTTTAGAGTTTTTAAGGATTTTCTAGGATTCTCTAGAGTTTCTTAAAGTTTTTTGGGTTTTAAAGTATTTTCTAAGGTTTTCTAGGGTCTCTTTGGGTTTTCTATGGTTTTAGGATTTACTAAGATTTTTTAGAATTTTCTAGGGTTTCTAGGGTTTTTTAGCATTTTCTAGGGTTGTCTAGGATTTTTATAGTTTTCTAGGATTTTTAGAGTTTTTTAAAGTTTTTAAGGATTTTCTAGGGTTCTTTAGGGTTTTTAGGATTTTTTAGGATTTTCTGGGATTTTTTTTTGTTTTCTCTGATTTTGAGTTTTCTAGGGATTTTTAGAGTTTTTTAGGGTTTTCTCGGGTTTTTAGGGTTCTCTAGGGTTTTTTAAGATTTTCTAGGATTTTTTTGTTTTCTAGAGTTATTTAGAGATTTTGGGGTTTTTTAGGAATTTCAAGGGTTTTTAGGAATTTTAGGATTTTTAGGGTTTTTTAAAGTTTCCTTTTTATGATTTTCTAAAGATTTTTTTGGTTTTTTTAAGGTTTTTTCTAGTTTTCTAGGATTTTTAGGATTTTCTGATTTTTAGTGTTTTTTAGAATTTACTAGGATTTTTTTTGTTTTTAGGTTTTTGAGGATATTCTAGGATTTTCTTAGTTTTCTTGGATTTTTTATGGTTTTCTAGAATTTTTAGTGTTTTCTAGTATTTTAGTATTTACTAGGATTTTTTTTTCTAGGATTTTTTAGGGTTTTTATAGTTTCTTAGGATTATTTATGGTTTTCTAGGATTTTTAGTATTTTCTAGGATTTTTTAGTGTTTACTAGGATTTTTTTTAGTTTTCTAGGATTTTTTAGGATATTTTAGGGTTTTTGAGTTTTTAGGATTACTAGGGCTTTCTAGAATTTTTAGAGTTTTTAGAGTTTTTTTAGGATTTTCTAGAGTTTTTTAAAGTTTTCTCGGGTTTTTAGGATTTTCTAGGGTCTCTTTGAATTTTTTTTTATTATTTTTAGGGTTTTTTAGGATTTACTAAGATTTTTTTTGATTTCCTAGGGTTCTCTAGGGTTTTTTAAGATTTTCTAGGATTTTTTTTGTTTTCTAGAGTTTTTTAAAGTTTTTTGGAGTTTTTTAGAATTTTCTAGGGTTTTTAGGATATTTTAGGATTTTCTAGGGTTTTTAGGTTATTTTAGAGTTTTCTTGGATTTTTTAGGGCTTTCTACAGTTTTTTAGTGTTTCTAGAGTTTTTTAGGGTTTTTAGGGTTTTCTAGAGTTTTTTGAGTTTCTAGAATTTTTAGGGTCTTCTGGTTTTTAGCATTTTTTAGAATTAACTAGGATTTATTTTGGTTTTTAGGGGTTTTTAGGATATTCTAGGATTTTTTTAGTTTTCTTGAATTTTTTATTGTTTTCTAGAATTTTTTTTGTTTTCTAGGATTTTTTGGGTTTTTTATGGTTTTCTAGGATTTTTAGTGTTTTCTAGGATTTTCTAGAGTTTTTTTAGGTTTTTAGAGTTTTTAAGGATTTTCTAGGATTTTCTAGAGTTTCTTAAAGTTTTTTGGGTTTTTAGGATTTTAAAGTATTTTCTCAGGTTTTCTAGGGTCTCTTTGGCTTTTCTATGGTTTTTTAGAATTTTTAGGATATGTTAGGATTTACTAAGATTTTTTTAGATTTTCTAAGTTTTCTAGGGTTTTTTAGCGTTTTCTAGGGTTTTTTAGGATTTTCTAGGGTTGTCTAGGATTTTTATTGTTTTCTAGGGTTTTTAGGATTTTTTAAAGTTTTTAAGGATTTTCTAGGGTTCTATAGGGTTTTTAGGATTTTTTAAGATTTTCTAGGATTTTTTTGTTTTCTAGAGATTTTTATAGTTTTCTAGGCGTTTTTACAGTTTTTTAGGGGTTGTCTCGGGTTTTTAGAATTTTTCAGACTTTTTTAGGATTTTCAAGGTTTTTATAGGATATTTTAGGATTTTCTAGGGTTCTAGAGATTTAAATTTTTCTCCGATTTTAATGGTTTTCTAAGGTTTTTTTAGGGTTTTTTAGAGTTTTCTATGATTTTTTAGGGTCTTTTAGGTTTTTTAGGGTTTTTTAGAGTTTTTTAGGATTTTCTAAAATTTTTTATAGTTTTCTCGGATTTTTAGGGTTTTCTAGGGTTTCTTTGGGTTTTTTTTATAGTTTTTAGGGTTTTTTTAGGATTTACTAAGATTTTTTTGGATTTTCTAGGGTTCTCTAGGGTCTTTTAAGATTTCCTAAGATTTTTTTTTGTTTTCTAGGATATTCTAGGATTTTTTTAGTTTTCTTGGATTTTTTATGGTTTTCTAGAATTTTTAGTGTTTACTACGATTTTTTAGGGTTTTTTTAAATTTTTTAGGGTTTTTATAGTTTCTTAGGGTTTTTATGGTTTTCTAGGATTTTTAGTGTTTTTGATTTTTTAGTATTTACTAGGATTTTTTTTAGTTTTCGAGGATTTTTTAAGATTTTTTTAGGGTTTTTTCTAGAAGTTTTTAAGATTTTCTAGGATTTTTAGTGTTTTTGATTTTTTAAGATTTTTTAGGGTTTTTTAAGATTTTCTAGAGTTTTTTAAAGTTTTCTTGGGTTTTTAGGGTTTTCTAGGGTCTCTTTGGGTCTTTTATGATTTTTTAGGGTTTTTAGTATTTACTAAAAATGTTTTGGATTTCCTAGGTTTTCTAGGGTCTCTTTGGGTCTTTTAAGATTTTCTAGGATTTTTTGTTTTCTAATTTTTTAGAGTTTTCTGAGGTTTTTTAGGATTTTTTAGGATTTTCTAGGGTTTTTAAGATATTTTAGAGTTTTTTGGATTTTTTAGGATTTTTAGGGCTTTTTAGAGTTTTTTAGTGTTTTTAGGGGTTTTTAGTGTTTTTAGGGTTTTCTAGGGATTTTTAGGGTTTTTTAAAGTTTTCTTTTTATGGTTTTCTAAGAATTTTTTGTTTTTTTAAGATTTTTTCTAGTTTTCTAGGATTTTTAGGGTTTTCTTGTTTTTTAGAATTTACTAGGATTTTTTTTTGTTTTTAGGATTTTTTAGGATATTCTAGGATTTTTTTTAGTTTTCTTGGATTTTTTATGGTTTTCTAGAATTTTTAGTGTTTTCTAGGAATTTTTTAGTATTTACTAGGATTTTTTTCGTTTTCTAGGATTTTTAGGGTTTTTTAAAGCTTTTTAGGGTTTTATAGTTTCTTAGAGTTTTTATGGTTTTATAGCATTTTTAGTGTTTTCTAGGATTGTTTAGTATTTACTATGATTTTTTAGGGTTTTGGGATTTTAGGATTACTAGGGCTTTCTAGGGTTTTTAGAGTTTTTTTAGGGTTTTTTAGGACTTTCTAGAGTTTTTTAAATTTTCTCGGGATTTTAGGGTTTTCTAGGGTCTCTTTGGGTTTTTTTATTGTTTTTTAGATTTTTTAGGATTTACTAAGATTTTTTTGGATTTCCGAGGCTTCTCTAGGATTTTTTAAGATTTTCTAGGATTTTTTTGTTTTCTGAAGTTTTGTAGGATTTTCTAGGGTTTTTAGAAATTTAGGATTTTCTAGGGATTTTAGGATATTTTAGAGTTTTCCTGGATATTTTAGGATTTTTTTAGGGCTTTCTAGAGTTTTTTAGTGTTTCTAGGGGTTTTTAGTGTTTTTAAGGTTCTCTAGAGTTTTTTTGAGTTGTTTAGGAATTTTAAGAGTTTTTTAGGGATTTTTTAGGGTTTTTTAAAGTTTCCTTTTTATGGTTTTCTAAGGATTTTTTGTTTTTTAAGATTTTTTCTAGTTTTCTAGGATTTTTAGGGTTTTCTGGTTTTTAGCATTTTTTAGAATTTACTAGAATTTTTTTGTTTTTAGGGTTTTTAGGATATTCTAGGATTTTTTTTAGTTTTCATGGATTTTTTATCGTTTTCTAGAATTTTTCGTGTTTTTTAGGATTTTTTAGTATTTACTAGGATTTTTTTATCTTCTAGGATTTTTTGGGTTTTTTAAAGTTTTTTAGGGTTTTTATAGTTTCTTAGAGTTTTTTATGGTTTTCTAGGATTTTTAGTGTTTTTAGGGATTTTTTAGTATTTACTAGGATTTTTTTTAGTTTTCTAGGATTTTTTAGGGTTTTTTGGATTTTCTAAGTTTTTAGGTTTTTCTAGGGTTTTCTAGGTTTTTTAGGGTTTTTCGGATTACTAGGGTTTTTAGGATATTTTTTTAGGGCTTTCTAGGTTTTTTTAGAGTTTTTAAGGATTTTCTAGGATTCTCTAGAGTTTCTTAAAGTTTTTTGGGTTTTTAGGGTTTTAAAGTATTTTCTAAGGTTTTCTAGGGTCTCTTTAGGTTTTATATGGTTTTAGGATTTACTAAGATTTTTTTGGATTTTTTAGGGCTTTCTAGGATTTTTAGAGTTTTTTAGAATTTTCTAGGATTTTTTAAGGTCTTTTATATTTTTTAGTGTTTTTTGGATTTTCTAGGTTCTTTAAGATTTTTAGGGTTTTCTAGAGTTTTTAAGGGTTTTTTAGGATATTCTAGGGTTTTTAGAAGTTTTTAGGATTTTCTAGGGTTTCTAGAGTTTTTTAAAGTTTTCTAGGGTTTTTATAATAATTTTTTGGGATGTTTAGGGTTTTTCTAGGGTTTTGGGATTTTTTAGGATTTACTAGAATTTTTTTGGTTTTCTAGAGTTTTTTAGAATTTTCTAGGATTTTTTTTGTTTTCTCTTTTTTTTTGAGTTTTCTAGGGGGTTTGTTAAGGTTTTAGGATATTTTAGGATTTTCTCCGATTTTTATAGTTTTTTAGGGTTTTTTATTGTTTTCTAAGGTTTTTTAGGATTTTTTAGAATTTACTAGAATTTTTTTGGGTTTTGTAGAGTTTTTTAGAGTTTTCAAGAGTTTTTTAGGTCTTTTAGATTTTTTTAGGGTTTTTTAGGATTTTCTAGGATTTTTAGGATTTTCTAGAGTTTTTAAGGATTTTTTAGAATATTCTAGAGGTTTTAGGATTTTTTAGGATTTTCTAGAGTTTTTTAAAGTTTTCTAGGGTTTTTATAATTTTTTGGATTTTTTATGACTTTCAAGGATTTTTAGGGTTTTTCTAGGGTTTTGAGGGTTTTTTAGGATTCACTAGATTTTTTTGGTTTTCTAGAGTTTTTTTTAGAGTTTTCTAGGATTTTTTGGGATTTTTTGTGTTTTTAGGATTTTCTAGGATTTTTATATTTTTCTAGTGTTTTCTAGGTATTTTAGTATTATTTCCTACAGTTTTTTAGAGTTTTCTTGGATTTTTTAGGATTTTTTAGGACTTTTTAGAGTTTTTATAGTGTTTTATAGGGTTTTTTAGGGCTTTTTGTAGTTTTTTGGGTTTTTTTAGGTATTTTAAGTTTTTTTAGGATTTGTTAGGTTTTTTTAGGGTTTTTGGGTTTTCTAAGGTTATCTAGACTAGTTATTCAGTGCTTTTTAAGATATTTTAGGGTTTCTAGGATTTTTTAGGGTGTTCTAGAGAGTTTTTTAAAGTTTTCTTGAGTTTTTATAGTTTCTTAGAGTTTTTTATGATTTTCTAAGATTTTTAGTGTTTTCTAGAATTTTTTAGTATTTACTAGAATTTTTTTAGTTTTTTAGGATTTTCTAGCGTTTTTTGGATTTTCTAGGGTTTTAAGTTTTTCTAAGGTTTTCTATGTTTTTTAGGGTTTTTTTTCAGGGCTGTCTTTTAGAGTTTTTTAGGGTTTTTTAGGATTTTTTAGGATTTACTAAGATTTTTTGGATTTTCTAGTGTTTTTTAGGATTTTTTTTAGGATTTCTAGAGTTTTCTAGGATTTTTAGGAAATTTTTTGGGTTTTATGGAGTTTTTTAAAGTTTTCTAGGGTTCTCTTGAGTTTTTAGGGTTTTTTAAAGATTTTCTAGGATTTTTTTGTTTTTTAGAGATTTTTATGGTTTTTTATGGTTCTAGAGTTTTTTTGGAAGTTTTTACGGTTTTTTAGGGTTCTAGAAGTTTTCTCCGATTTTTATGATTTTCTAGGTTTTTATATGTTTTTCTAAGGTTTTTAGTGTTTTTTAGGATTTACTATGATTTTTTTGGGTTTTCAGAGTTTTTTAGAGTTTTCTAAAATTTTTAGGGTCTTTTAGGTTTTTTAGGATTTTTGGATTTTCTAGGATTCTCTGGTTCTTTAAGGTTTTCTAGGATTTTTAGGATTTTTCTAGGATTTTTTTATTTTCTAGAGTTTTTAAGGGTTTTTTTAGGATATTCTAGAGTTTTTAATGTTTTTTAGAGTTTTCTAGGGTTTTCTAGAGTTTTTTTAAAGTTTTCTAGGGTTTTTATGATTTTTAGGATTTTTTAGGATTTACTAGAATTTTTTGGTTTTTTAGAGTTTTTAAGTATTTTTTGGAATTTTTTTGGATTTTTTAGGGTTTTCGAGGGTTTTTAAGTTTTTCTAGAGTTTTCTAGGTATTTTAGGATTTTCCAGAGTTTTTTGGAGTTTTCTTGGATATTTTAGAATTTACTAGGATTTTTTTGGATTTTCTTGGGATTTTTAGGATTTTCTAGTATTTTTATGGTTTTCAAGGATTTTTTAGGGTTTTCTAAGGTTTTTAAGGATTTTCTTAGGTTTTCTATTTAAAGAGGATTTTCAGGGTTTTTCAGGATTTACTATAGGGTTTTTAGGGTTTTCTAAGGGTTTCTAGGATTCTCTTGAGTTTTCTCAAGTTCTTAAGATTTTTTTAGGTTTTCTTAAGGTTTTTATGGTTTTTTAAGATTTTTTAGGGTTTTTTAAGGTTTTTCTAAAGTTTTTTAAAGTTTCTAGGATTTTTATGTTTTCTAGGATTTTTATGATTTTTTACGATTTTTTATGTTTTTTAAGATTTTTAGGGTTTTTTAGGATTTACTAGGATTTTTTTTCTTTTTTAGAGTTTTTTAGAATTTTCTAGGATTTTTTATGGTTTTTTAGGTTTTTAGCTGTTTCTACGGGGTTTTTTTGGCTTTTTCAAGGTTTGTTAGGGCTTTTTAGGATTTTGGTTTTCTAGAAATTTTTAAAGTTTTCTCGGATTTTTAGGGTTTTCTAGTATTTTTTATTGTTTTCTACGGGTTTTTAGGGTTTTCTGGCGTTTTCTAGGATTTTCTGTGATTTTTTTGGGTTTTCTAGAGTTTTTTAAAGTTTTCCTACGTTTTTTTAGGATTTTCTCAAATTTTAGGATTTTCTAGTTTATTCTGTTTTTTAAAATGTTCTCTGATTTTTATGGTCTTCTAGGATTTTTATAATTTTTTAGGGTTTTTAATGATTTTTTTAGGATTTTTAGGGGATTTACTAGGAATTTTTTTAAAGTTTTATAGGATTGTTAATTTTTTAGAATTTTCTAAGGTTTTCTATATTTTTTAGGTTTTATGGGGTTTTCCAATGTTTTTAGGATTTTCTAGCGTTTTATGAGGTTTTCTACGGTTTTTAAGGTTTTCTAGGTATTTTATGATTTTCTAGGATTTTTAGAGTTTTCTAGGATTTACTAGGATTTTTTGGGTTTTGTAGAGGTTTTTAGATTTTTCTAGGACTTTTTTAGGGTTTTTTAGGGTTTTCTAAAATTTTTTAGGTCTAGAGTTTTTTAGGGTTTTTTTAGGATTTTCAAGGTTTGTTTTTGTTTTAGGATTTCTAGAAATTTTTAGGATTTTTAAGATTTTCTAGGTTTTTTTTTGCTTTTAGGGTTTTTTAGGGTTTTCAAGAGTTTTAAAAAGTGTTCTAAAATTTTATGGATTTTTTAAGATTTTTTAGGATTTTTAGGCTTTTTAGGTTTTTCAAGGATTTTCTAGATTTTTTAGAGTTTCTATGATTTTTTAGGGTTTTTAAGGATTTTCTAGGATTTTTTTGGGTTTTCTTAGATTTTTTCAAGGTTTTTTAGGATTTCCTAAGGTTTTTAGGATTTCCTAAGGTTTTTAGGGTTTTGGGGTTTTTTAGGAGTTACTAGAATTTTTTTTGAGTTTTCTAGACTTTTTTAGGATTTTAAGAGTTTTCTAGGATTTTTAGAGTTTTTTAGGGCATTCTAGAATTTTTAGGGTTTTTTTACGAATTTTCTAGGGTTGTCTAGTTTTTTAAAGTTTTTTCAGCTTTTTATGGTTTTCTAGGGTTTTTTAGGGTTTTCTAGGATTTTTAGAATTTTCTAGGATTTTTCATAGTTTTTAAGGTTTTTAAGATTTTCTAGGGTTTTTATGGTTTTTTAAGAATTTTTAGGATTTTCTTGAGTTTTTAGGGATTTTTTTACCCATCTAGTGTTTTTTAAAGTTTTTCGGGTTTTTATGGTTTTTTAAGAATTTTCTAACGTTTTTCTAGATTTTTTAGGTTTTATGGGGTTTTCTAATATTTTTAGGGTTTTCTAGTGTTTTAAGAGTTCTAAATGGCTTTCTACGGGTTTTAAGGTTTTCTTGGTATTTTATGGTTTTCTAGGATGATTTTTAGAGTTTTCTAGGGTTTACTAGGATTTTTTGGGTTTTGTAGAGGTTTTTAGAATTTTTTAGGATTTTTTAGGGTTTTTTAGAGTTTTTAGGATTTTCTAGAATTTTTTAGGTCTAGAGTTTTTTAGGGTTTTTTGGGATTTTTTAGATTTTTTTGTTTTTAGGATTTTCTAGAATTTTTTAGGTCTAGAATTTTTTAGGATTTTTAAGATTTTCTAGGTTTTTTTTTTGTTTTTAGGGTTTTTAGGATTTTCAAGAGTTTTTAAAAATTTTTCTAGAATTTTTAAGGTTTTTTAAGAATTTTTAAGAATTTTATAGAATTTTTAGGGTTTTCTAGATTTTTTAGTGTTTTTAAGAATTTTCTAGGACATTTTGTAGTTTTCTTGGATTTTTCAAGATTTTTTAGGATTTCCTAAGGTGCTTAGGGTTTAGGGTTTAGGGTTTTCTATGGTTTTTTAGGGGTTTTAGGGTTTTTTAGGGTTTACTAGGATTTTTTTGAGTTTTTTAGGATTTTAAGACTTTTCTAGGGTTTTTAGAGTTTTTTAGGGCATTATAGAATTTTTAGGGTTTTTTAGGAATTTTCTAGGATTGTCTAGAGTTTTTTAAAGTTTTTTCAGGTATTTATGGTTTTCTAAGATTTTTAGGATTTTCTAGGATTTTTAGAGTGTTCTAGGGTTTTTCATAGTTTTTTAAGGTTTAGGATATTTTTAGGATTTTTAGGGATTTTTAGGGTTATCTAGTGTTTTCTAAAGTTTTTTTAGATTTCTATGGATTTTTAAGGTTTTTTTTAGGGTTTTCTAGGTTTTTTAGAGTTTTCTAGGATTTTTTTGGTTTTCTACAATTTTTTAGGGTTTTCTAAGATTTTTAGATTTTATGAGGTTTTTTTTCTAGGATTTTTTAAAATTTTTTAGGTGATTTTTTTAGGAGTTTTTTAGGATTTTTTGGATTTTCTAGCGTTTTTAGGGTTTTCTAGAGTTTTTTGGATTTTTCTAGGATTTTTAGAATTTTTTTTAGCATTTTCTAGGGTATTATAGAGTTTTTAAAGTTTTCTCTGGTTTTTATGGTTTTTTAGTGTTTTATAGGATTTTTTAGGATTTTAGTTTTTGCTAAGGTTTTCTTGATTTTTTAGGTTTTATGGGATTTTCTATTGTTTTTAGAATTTTTTAAGAAACAAATTTATAGTGACAAAGATATATATATGTTTTGTTAGGTTTTGTGACAATAAAATAAAGGAAAATAAAATACATACCTGCTTGCTTGGAATTTTCTCGTACACTGTTAAGCTTCCATAGTCTGAAGAGGCCCAAGATTCTCTCTCTTATTTGCGCTTCTTCTCTACGCTATTATCACCTTGCATAGACTTCAGCTTGAATTTTTTCAATTTCTGAGCCTAAACTAGGCAAATTCTCTAGACCTTCGTTACTTGGTTTTTCAATACTGAACTTGGTACAATCTCCTAGTGAAAGAGGAAAGAAAAAATCGAAGAAGTGAGCATCCTCTTCTTGTGCATGCATTGCTTCTGAAATTTCTGCTTCAGCCAGTTGCAAAGCCTTCTTCTTGTTCTTGCTTTGCATTTGAATTTCCCGCTTCAGTCAGTTGCAAAGACTGCTTTGGTTGTGAAGCATCTAAAGCACTTTCAGCTTCAGTAATTACTCCCAATTCTTGCTGAATTTGTTCTTCATATATTTTCATAATGCTCTTCTGAAATATCTTCACTATCATCCTCATCATCAGCATCAATCTCTTAGATGACTTCACTTTATTGAATGTGAAGTACTGTTGATTGGATTTTAGCATCAACAACTTCATTTATGCCCCTACAAAAATACATGGTAACCACAATATGATCCGGCACAACGGTCAAGTTGTAGTATTGCAACTGGGCCAAACTATGAATTTGTAGTCCTCTATCTTTGGATATCAGCTCAGATATTATTGATGTTAAGGACTTAATAAACCGGATATGGAGATTCTGAGCTAACCAATCGAATTTTGCTTTTGCAAACTGGGTGAATTTGATCAAAGTTGTTGCAAAATCTGAAAGTTGAGACGCTTCATAAGCCTCATACATTTCAAACACTGTATGATGAACCACCGGAGAATTGATGACTGAGATGGAGAGAACAGCAAATGAGAGGAGAATAAACCAAAAAGCCAATCATAGAGAAGCGGCGCTTAGCCAATGGTTCCCTCAGCAGGACGGTTCGTCAGAACTTTGGCTCATCCGAAGAGACCTCCTCTGCTTCCTTCTGTGAACCTTCTTCGGACTGAGAATCCTCTGTAACTTCTGTATCAGAGAAGAGAACGTAATGAAGAAACTGCGGTCTAGGGGATCAAGGTGGGCATCAAGGGTCAAGTTTGTTTTAGGATCGTAAGGTGGCATCAAGGGATCGGCATCAAGAGGAGCTAAGATGGTTGCTGTGGATGAAGCTGGAGGTGGGGTAGGACTAGGCTTGAAAGTTGGGTCAAGGTCATGATCGAGGGAAACAGTTTCAAATGAAGGTTATGTCTCAATTTTATCATCCTCTAGAAACCAAAGGAACATTCAGATCATGTTCAGCCTCAAATCATCAGTGTGGAACACTGATATCACGGACAGTTTCACTTTCATCACTCAGACCTCAGATGTCAAACTAGAGCGTTTCCTCAAAATTTGGAAACCCCATCAAAATATAGAGATCAAGTTTTCAAGGTGGTCTGATTGCAAGCCACCACATTCCAAGGGTTCTGCAAAAGTTACCTTGCGAACGTTGTTTTTGGCCTCTGCAGATGGAACAGAATCTGGAACTGGCCCATTCCTCTCAATCAGCACTTTTTTTCCTCGGAGATTCAATAATCAAGCAGAGATTCAAGCAAGCAGCAGGTGATCGAGCCTTCCCGGGCTTCAATGTCTGATCTTTCCAATTTTCTTTGTCATCAACGTACCGCAAAGACCCCCCACTTTCTCTGCCCGCAACACTGTTCCTTAACTGAAAATCTACAGGATACCAAAAGTCCAAAACCACAAATTGAAATTAAGTAGTGAATCGGAAACCTAAACTATTTTGACTTTTGAGAAAGCTAAAATCTTTTCAACATAAATCTAAGCACATTTCAAACAACCAGTAATAAGTAAATAGGAGGGGGAAAAAATAAAAGAGGAAAAAAGGAAAGGAACCTGAAGGACTGTTGGCGGGAGTGTTGGGGAAAACGGATCTAGAACTAGTAGGGTTTGCGACTAGGGAGGGCTTAGAGAATGGGTTTCCGGTAAAACTCTTCCTGTTAGGGTTGCTGATTTCTGAACTTCTTTTAGGGCTGGGCTAGGGTTTGAATTTGATGCCACCGATGGCAAGAATTTGTTGTTAGAAGGCATGGCCACGAATTGCGTAGGAACAGAATGATAGTGACGAAGAAGAAGGAGGAAGATTTGAGAAATTCTCGACTGGGATATAAATTGGAGTAAACGGTCAACAAATCTGAACGGTTGGAATAAACTAGCCGTTGGAGGAATAGAAGGTAGAGGCTAACTTTTTCATATGGGCTGGGCTTATACACTGACAATGCAACCGTTGCACATGCAAATATATAATATTGCAATTCCTTCCAAAATAATAATAATAATAATAATAATAATAATAATAATAATAATAATATGTTTTTATTTCTGTCAAAAATTTTAAAAATAATTTTAATTTTAATTTTGTTTTAATTTTCTCCTTGAAGTTTCTATTTATATGATATACTATTGACAGTTAAATTTTCAAAAATTTTCAAACATTTAGGACCAATTCAATAATAATGCATGATACCTTTGTCTGATTTGCTTGTATAAAAAGTTATTTTTGTGAAATTTACTAAATTCATCATAAATTTTTTATTCACAAATTAAGAATAAATTAATTTTAGAAGTGAATGATTATTGGCTAACAACATCCAATAAACAAAAAATTTATAAAATTTAAATTTTTAAAATTAATTTATTCTTAATCTGTGAATAAGTCCAGGGAAAAAAAGTCAAAGGTCCGAGTGTAGAATTACCCAGTAAATAAAAAAATAAAAAAATATTTTTAGAAAAATTTAAAAATTTTAAAAATTTAATTTTTTATTTTTGATATTTTAAATTAAAATTTTAAATTTTTTCATTCAAAGTAGAAAAAAATAAAATCCAACAGTAGAAAATTTTTTTTTAACAAACTCCAATATACAAAAAAATAAAAAATTTAAATTTTTAAAATTAATTTATTCTTAATTTGTGAACAAGTCTAGCAACAAAAAAGTCAACGGTCCGGGTGTAGCATTATCCAGTGAATAAAAAATCAAAAGAATATTTTTAGAAAAATTTTAAATTTTAAAAAATTAAATTTTTTATTTTTGAATTTTTAAATTATAAAATTAAATATTTTATTTAAAAGAGAAAAATAAAATAAAATCCATTATTATCCAGTAAACAATGAATTTGTAAATTTATTATTTTTTATTCTCAATCTAAAAAAATAAATTTTTATTCTAACAGTAGAAAAATAAAAAATTCCATCAATAACCAATAAACAAAAAAATTAAAATTTTTATTTTTTAAACCCTAGAAAACCTTAAAAAACCCTAAAAATCCTAGAAAGTCCTAAAAAACCCTAAAAATCCTAGAAAACCCGAAAATCCCTTACAAACCTTAAAAAACCCAAAAAATCATAGAAAACCTTAAGAAACCCTAAAAAACCCTAAAAAAATCCTAAAAATCCTTAAAAAACCCTATAAAACCCTAAAAACCCTAGAAAATTCTAAAAAAATCTTAAAAATCCTAAAAATCCTAGAAAACCAAAAAAACCAATAAAACCCCTAAAAACCCTAAAAACTCTAGAAAGCCATAAAAAACCGTAAAAACAAAAGACAATCATAAAAAATCCTAAAAACCCAAGAAAATAAAAAAAAAATCCTAAAAACCAAGAAAACCATAAAAAATCCTAAAACCGTAAATAATCCTAGAAAACATAAAAAATCCCTAAAAATCCTAGAAAACTATAAAAAACCTTAGAAAACCATAAAAAACCATAAAAACCCTACAAAACCCTAAAAATACTAGAAATCCTAGAAAACCCTAAAAACCCTAAAAAGAACAAGAAAACCCTAAAAAACCCTAGAAAACCCAAGAGAATCCTAAAAAACCCAAAAAAGACTAGAAAATCCTAAAAAACTCTAGAAACCTTAAAAAATCATAAAACCCTAGAAAATCCAAAAAACCACTAAAAAGTCCCAAAAAGGCTAGAAAACTCTAAGAAATCCTAAAACCCTAAAAAATCCAAGAAAATCCTAAAAACCCTAGAAAATCCTAAAAACACTAGAAAACCCTAAAAAACCTAAAATACCCTGAAAAATCCTAGAAAACATAAAAAATCTCTAAAAACCCTAGAAAACCCTAAAAAACCTAAAAAAAATCCCAAAAACCGTAAAAACCCTAAAAACCCTAAAAACCCTAAAAAATCCTAGAAAATCCTAAAAACCCTATAAATCCTAGAAAAACTTAGAACCCTAGAAAATCCTAAAAATCCTAAAAAACCCTAAAAAACCCTAAGAACCCTAAAAAACCTTAGAAAACTCTAGAAAATCCTAGAAAATCCTAAAAACCTTAGAAAAACTTAAAAAACCTAAAAACCCTTAAAAACCCTAAAAACCCTTAAAAAACCCTAGAAAATCAGAAAAACTCCTAAAACTCCTAAAAACCCTAGAAAACCCAAAAAATCCCTTAAAAATCTTAGACAACCATAAAAAACCCTAAAATTCCTAGAGAACCCAAAAAACCCTAAAAATCAAGAAAACCATAAAAAACCCTAAAACTCTAAAATATCTAGAAAACCCAAAAAATCCCTAAAAGCCCTAAAAGTCTCTACAAAACCCTAAAAACCCTAAAAACCATAAAAACCCTAAAAACCCTACAAAACCCTAGAAAATCCT
>NC_092039.1:58952301-58996567 GCF_003086295.3 Arachis hypogaea
ATCGGGTGAGTACATTAATATATTTTACTCCATTAAATTCGAAAACCTAATTTACATGAGTTCTAGTGTAGGATACACCTCAATAAAGAGCGATGAGTGTGCTCTCCAGACTTGTGTATTTTTCTTTCTAAATGAATTTTGCATGGATCCGAGCTAAACACAACTTAATCGGGGTGAGGAGTACACGATTAAAATATATTTTACCCCATTAAATTCGAAAACCTAATTTACGTGAGTTCTAGTGTAGGATACACCTCCAATTTAAAGAGCGATGAGTGTGCTCTCCAGACTTGTGGTATTTTTCTTTCCTTTGAAATAAATTTTGCATGGACTCCGGAGCTAAACACAACTTTAATCGGGGTGAGGGTACACGATTAAAATATATTTTACTCCCATTAAATTCGAAAACCTAATTTACATGAGTTCTAGTGTAGGATACACCCTCCAACTTAAAGAGCGATGAGTGTGCTCTCCAGACTTGTGCTATTTTTCTTTACTCAAAATGAATTTTGCATGGACTCCGGAGCTAAACACAACCTTAATCGGGGTGAGGAGTACACGATTAAAATATATTTTACCCCATTAAATTCGAAAACCCTAATTTACGTGAGTTCTAGTGTAGGATACACCCTCCAATTTAAAGAGCGATGAGTGTGCTCTCCAGACTTGTGGTATTTTTCTTTCCTTTGAAATAAATTTTGCATGGACTCCGGAGCTAAACACAACTTTAATCGGGGTGAGGAGTACACGATTAAAATATATTTTACTCCCATTAAATTCGAAAACCTAATTTACATGAGTTCTAGTGTAGGATACACCCTCCAACTTAAAGAGCGATGAGTGTGCTCTCCAGACTTGTGCTATTTTTCTTTACTCAAAAATGAATTTTGCATGGACTCCGGAGCTAAACACAACCTTAATCGGGGTGAGGAGTACACGATTAAAATATATTTTACCCCATTAAATTCGAAAACCCTAATTTACGTGAGTTCTAGTGTAGGATACACCCTCCAATTTAAAGAGCGATGAGTGTGCTCTCCAGACTTGTGGTATTTTTCTTTCCTTTGAAATAAATTTTGCATGGACTCCGGAGCTAAACACAACTTTAATCGGGGTGAGGAGTACACGATTAAAATATATTTTACTCCCATTAAATTCGAAAACCCTAATTTACATGAGTTCTAGTGTAGGATACACCCTCCAACTTAAAGAGCGATGAGTGTGCTCTCCAGACTTGTGCTATTTTTCTTTCTCAAAAATGAATTTTGCATGGACTCCGGAGCTAAACACAACCTTAATCGGGGTGAGGAGTACACGATTAAAATATATTTTACCCCATTAAATTCGAAAACCCTAATTTACGTGAGTTCTAGTGTAGGATACACCCTCCAATTTAAAGAGCGATGAGTGTGCTCTCCAGACTTGTGGTATTTTTCTTTCCTTTGAAATAAATTTTGCATGGACTCCGGAGCTAAACACAACTTAATCGGGGTGAGGAGTACACGATTAAAATATATTTTACTCCCATTAAATTCGAAAACCCTAATTTACATGAGTTCTAGTGTAGGATACACCCTCCAACTTAAAGAGCGATGAGTGTGCTCTCCAGACTTGTGGTATTTTTCTTTCCTGAAATGAATTTTGCATGGACTCCGGAGCTAAACACAACTTAATCGGGGTGAGGAGTACACGATTAAAATATATTTTACCCCATTAAATTCGAAAACCCTAATTTACGTGAGTTCTAGTGTAGGATACACCCTCCAATTTAAAGAGCGATGAGTGTGCTCTCCAGACTTGTGGTATTTTTCTTTCCTTTGAAATAAATTTTGCATGGACTCCGGAGCTAAACACAACTTTAATCGGGGTGAGGAGTACACGATTAAAATATATTTTACTCCCATTAAATTCGAAAACCCTAATTTACATGAGTTCTAGTGTAGGATACACCCTCCAACTTAAAGAGCGATGAGTGTGCTCTCCAGACTTGTGGTATTTTTCTTTCCTGAAATAAATTTTGCATGGACTCCGGAGCTAAACACAACTTAATCGGGGTGAGGAGTACACGATTAAAATATATTTTACCCCATTAAATTCGAAAACCCTAATTTACGTGAGTTCTAGTGTAGGATACACCCTCCAATTTAAAGAGCGATGAGTGTGCTCTCCAGACTTGTGGTATTTTTCTTTCCTTTGAAATAAATTTTGCATGGACTCCGGAGCTAAACACAACTTAATCGGGGTGAGGAGTACACGATTAAAATATATTTTACTCCCATTAAATTCGAAAACCCTAATTTACATGAGTTCTAGTGTAGGATACACCCTCCAATTAAAGAGCGATGAGTGTGCTCTCCAGACTTGTGGTATTTTTCTTTCCTAAAATAATTTTGCATGGACTCCGAGCTAAACACAACTTAATCGGGGTGAGGAGTACACGATTAAAATATATTTTACCCCATTAAATTCGAAAACCTAATTTACTGAGTTCTAGTGTAGGATACACCCTCCAATTAAAGAGCGATGAGTGTGCTCTCCAGACTTGTGGTATTTTTCTTTCCTTGAAATAAATTTTGCATGGACTCCGGAGCTAAACACAACTTAATCGGGGTGAGGAGTACACGATTAAAATATATTTTACTCCCATTAAATTCGAAAACCCTAATTTACGTGAGTTCTAGTGTAGGATACACCCTCCAATTTAAAGAGCGATGAGTGTGCTCTCCAGACTTGTGGTATTTTTCTTTCCTTTGAAATAAATTTTGCATGGACTCCGGAGCTAAACACAACTTTAATCGGGGTGAGGAGTACACGATTAAAATATATTTTACTCCCATTAAATTCGAAAACCCTAATTTACATGAGTTCTAGTGTAGGATACACCCTCCAACTTAAAGAGCGATGAGTGTGCTCTCCAGACTTGTGGTATTTTTCTTTCTCAAAATGAATTTTGCATGGACTCCGGAGCTAAACACAACCTTAATCGGGGTGAGGAGTACACGATTAAAATATATTTTACCCCATTAAATTCGAAAACCCTAATTTACGTGAGTTCTAGTGTAGGATACACCCTCCAATTTAAAGAGCGATGAGTGTGCTCTCCAGACTTGTGGTATTTTTCTTTCCTTTGAAATAAATTTTGCATGGACTCCGGAGCTAAACACAACTTTAATCGGGGTGAGGAGTACACGATTAAAATATATTTTACTCCCATTAAATTCGAAAACCCTAATTTACATGAGTTCTAGTGTAGGATACACCCTCCAACTTAAAGAGCGATGAGTGTGCTCTCCAGACTTGTGCTATTTTTCTTTACTCAAAAATGAATTTTGCATGGATCCGGAGCTAAACACAACCTTAATCGGGGTGAGGAGTACACGATTAAAATATATTTTACCCCATTAAATTCGAAAACCCTAATTTACGTGAGTTCTAGTGTAGGATACACCCTCCAATTTAAAGAGCGATGAGTGTGCTCTCCAGACTTGTGGTATTTTTCTTTCCTTTGAAATAAATTTTGCATGGACTCCGGAGCTAAACACAACTTTAATCGGGGTGAGGAGTACACGATTAAAATATATTTTACTCCCATTAAATTCGAAAACCCTAATTTACATGAGTTCTAGTGTAGGATACACCCTCCAACTTAAAGAGCGATGAGTGTGCTCTCCAGACTTGTGCTATTTTTCTTTCCTAAAAATGAATTTTGCATGGACTCCGGAGCTAAACACAACCTTAATCGGGGTGAGGAGTACACGATTAAAATATATTTTACCCCATTAAATTCGAAAACCCTAATTTACGTGAGTTCTAGTGTAGGATACACCCTCCAATTTAAAGAGCGATGAGTGTGCTCTCCAGACTTGTGGTATTTTTCTTTCCTTTGAAATAAATTTTGCATGGACTCCGGAGCTAAACACAACTTTAATCGGGGTGAGGAGTACACGATTAAAATATATTTTACTCCCATTAAATTCGAAAACCCTAATTTACATGAGTTCTAGTGTAGGATACACCCTCCAACTTAAAGAGCGATGAGTGTGCTCTCCAGACTTGTGCTATTTTTCTTTCTCAAAAATGAATTTTGCATGGATCCGGAGCTAAACACAACCTTAATCGGGGTGAGGAGTACACGATTAAAATATATTTTACCCCATTAAATTCGAAAACCTAATTTACGTGAGTTCTAGTGTAGGATACACCCTCCAATTTAAAGAGCGATGAGTGTGCTCTCCAGACTTGTGGTATTTTTCTTTCCTTTGAAATAAATTTTGCATGGACTCCGGAGCTAAACACAACTTTAATCGGGGTGAGGAGT
The DNA here is from genome assembly GCF_003086295.3 of Arachis hypogaea. Lineage (NCBI taxonomy): Eukaryota > Viridiplantae > Streptophyta > Magnoliopsida > Fabales > Fabaceae > Arachis > Arachis hypogaea. The sequence goes on from NC_092039.1 coordinate 58,956,620, forward strand.
ACACGATTAAAATATATTTTACTCCCATTAAATTCGAAAACCCTAATTTACATGAGTTCTAGTGTAGGATACACCCTCCAACTTAAAGAGCGATGAGTGTGCTCTCCAGACTTGTGGTATTTTTCTTTCTCAAAATGAATTTTGCATGGATCCGGAGCTAAACACAACCTTAATCGGGGTGAGGAGTACACGATTAAAATATATTTTACCCCATTAAATTCGAAAACCCTAATTTACGTGAGTTCTAGTGTAGGATACACCCTCCAATTTAAAGAGCGATGAGTGTGCTCTCCAGACTTGTGGTATTTTTCTTTCCTTGAAATAAATTTTGCATGGACTCCGGAGCTAAACACAACTTAATCGGGGTGAGGAGTACACGATTAAAATATATTTTACCCCATTAAATTCGAAAACCCTAATTTACGTGAGTTCTAGTGTAGGATACACCCTCCAATTTAAAGAGCGATGAGTGTGCTCTCCAGACTTGTGGTATTTTTCTTTCCTTTGAAATAAATTTTGCATGGACTCCGGAGCTAAACACAACTTAATCGGGGTGAGGAGTACACGATTAAAATATATTTTACTCCCATTAAATTCGAAAACCCTAATTTACATGAGTTCTAGTGTAGGATACACCCTCCAACTTAAAGAGCGATGAGTGTGCTCTCCAGACTTGTGCTATTTTTCTTTACTCAAAAATGAATTTTGCATGGATCCGGAGCTAAACACAACCTTAATCGGGGTGAGGAGTACACGATTAAAATATATTTTACCCCATTAAATTCGAAAACCCTAATTTACGTGAGTTCTAGTGTAGGATACACCCTCCAATTTAAAGAGCGATGAGTGTGCTCTCCAGACTTGTGGTATTTTTCTTTCCTTTGAAATAAATTTTGCATGGACTCCGGAGCTAAACACAACTTTAATCGGGGTGAGGTGTACACGATTAAAATATATTTTACTCCCATTAAATTCGAAAACCCTAATTTACATGAGTTCTAGTGTAGGATACACCCTCCAACTTAAAGAGCGATGAGTGTGCTCTCCAGACTTGTGCTATTTTTCTTTCCTCAAAATGAATTTTGCATGGATCCGGAGCTAAACACAACCTTAATCGGGGTGAGGAGTACACGATTAAAATATATTTTACCCCATTAAATTCGAAAACCTAATTTACGTGAGTTCTAGTGTAGGATACACCCTCCAATTTAAAGAGCGATGAGTGTGCTCTCCAGACTTGTGGTATTTTTCTTTCCTTTGAAATAAATTTTGCATGGACTCCGGAGCTAAACACAACTTTAATCGGGGTGAGGAGTACACGATTAAAATATATTTTACTCCCATTAAATTCGAAAACCCTAATTTACATGAGTTCTAGTGTAGGATACACCCTCCAACTTAAAGAGCGATGAGTGTGCTCTCCAGACTTGTGCTATTTTTCTTTACTCAAAAATGAATTTTGCATGGAATCCGGAGCTAAACACAACCTTAATCGGGGTGAGGAGTACACGATTAAAATATATTTTACCCCATTAAATTCGAAAACCCTAATTTACGTGAGTTCTAGTGTAGGATACACCTCCAATTTAAAGAGCGATGAGTGTGCTCTCCAGACTTGTGGTATTTTTCTTTCCTTTGAAATAAATTTTGCATGGACTCCGGAGCTAAACACAACTTTAATCGGGGTGAGGAGTACACGATTAAAATATATTTTACTCCCATTAAATTCGAAAACCCTAATTTACATGAGTTCTAGTGTAGGATACACCCTCCAACTTAAAGAGCGATGAGTGTGCTCTCCAGACTTGTGCTATTTTTCTTTCTCAAAATGAATTTTGCATGGATCCGGAGCTAAACACAACCTTAATCGGGTGAGGAGTACACGATTAAAATATATTTTACCCCATTAAATTCGAAAACCCTAATTTACGTGAGTTCTAGTGTAGGATACACCCTCCAATTTAAAGAGCGATGAGTGTGCTCTCCAGACTTGTGGTATTTTTCTTTCCTTTGAAATAAATTTTGCATGGACTCCGGAGCTAAACACAACTTTAATCGGGGTGAGGAGTACACGATTAAAATATATTTTACTCCCATTAAATTCGAAAACCCTAATTTACATGAGTTCTAGTGTAGGATACACCCTCCAACTTAAAGAGCGATGAGTGTGCTCTCCAGACTTGTGCTATTTTTCTTTCTCAAAAAGAATTTTGCATGGAATCCGGAGCTAAACACAACCTTAATCGGGGTGAGGAGTACACGATTAAAATATATTTTACCCCATTAAATTCGAAAACCCTAATTTACGTGAGTTCTAGTGTAGGATACACCCTCCAATTTAAAGAGCGATGAGTGTGCTCTCCAGACTTGTGGTATTTTTCTTTCCTTTGAAATAAATTTTGCATGGACTCCGGAGCTAAACACAACTTTAATCGGGGTGAGGTGTACACGATTAAAATATATTTTACTCCCATTAAATTCGAAAACCCTAATTTACATGAGTTCTAGTGTAGGATACACCCTCCAACTTAAAGAGCGATGAGTGTGCTCTCCAGACTTGTGCTATTTTTCTTTACTCAAAAATGAATTTTGCATGGATCCGGAGCTAAACACAACCTTAATCGGGGTGAGGAGTACACGATTAAAATATATTTTACCCCATTAAATTCGAAAACCCTAATTTACGTGAGTTCTAGTGTAGGATACACCCTCCAATTTAAAGAGCGATGAGTGTGCTCTCCAGACTTGTGGTATTTTTCTTTCCTTTGAAATAAATTTTGCATGGACTCCGGAGCTAAACACAACTTTAATCGGGGTGAGGAGTACACGATTAAAATATATTTTACTCCCATTAAATTCGAAAACCCTAATTTACATGAGTTCTAGTGTAGGATACACCCTCCAATTAAAGAGCGATGAGTGTGCTCTCCAGACTTGTGGTATTTTTCTTTCCTAAAATGAATTTTGCATGGATCCGGAGCTAAACACAACCTTAATCGGGTGAGGAGTACACGATTAAAATATATTTTACCCCATTAAATTCGAAAACCTAATTTACGTGAGTTCTAGTGTAGGATACACCCTCCAATTTAAAGAGCGATGAGTGTGCTCTCCAGACTTGTGGTATTTTTCTTTCCTTTGAAATAAATTTTGCATGGACTCCGGAGCTAAACACAACTTTAATCGGGGTGAGGAGTACACGATTAAAATATATTTTACTCCCATTAAATTCGAAAACCTAATTTACATGAGTTCTAGTGTAGGATACACCCTCCAACTTAAAGAGCGATGAGTGTGCTCTCCAGACTTGTGCTATTTTTCTTTACTCAAAATGAATTTTGCATGGATCCGGAGCTAAACACAACCTTAATCGGGGTGAGGAGTACACGATTAAAATATATTTTACCCCATTAAATTCGAAAACCCTAATTTACGTGAGTTCTAGTGTAGGATACACCCTCCAATTTAAAGAGCGATGAGTGTGCTCTCCAGACTTGTGGTATTTTTCTTTCCTTTGAAATAAATTTTGCATGGACTCCGGAGCTAAACACAACTTTAATCGGGGTGAGGTGTACACGATTAAAATATATTTTACTCCCATTAAATTCGAAAACCCTAATTTACATGAGTTCTAGTGTAGGATACACCCTCCAACTTAAAGAGCGATGAGTGTGCTCTCCAGACTTGTGCTATTTTTCTTTCTCAAAATGAATTTTGCATGGAATCCGAGCTAAACACAACCTTAATCGGGGTGAGGAGTACACGATTAAAATATATTTTACCCCATTAAATTCGAAAACCTAATTTACGTGAGTTCTAGTGTAGGATACACCCTCCAATTTAAAGAGCGATGAGTGTGCTCTCCAGACTTGTGGTATTTTTCTTTCCTTTGAAATAAATTTTGCATGGACTCCGGAGCTAAACACAACTTTAATCGGGGTGAGGAGTACACGATTAAAATATATTTTACTCCCATTAAATTCGAAAACCCTAATTTACATGAGTTCTAGTGTAGGATACACCCTCCAACTTAAAGAGCGATGAGTGTGCTCTCCAGACTTGTGGTATTTTTCTTTCCTTTGAAATAATTTTGCATGGACTCCGGAGCTAAACACAACTTTAATCGGGGTGAGGAGTACACGATTAAAATATATTTTACTCCCATTAAATTCGAAAACCTAATTTACTGAGTTCTAGTGTAGGATACACCTCCAATTAAAGAGCGATGAGTGTGCTCTCCAGACTTGTGTATTTTTCTTTCTAAAAATGAATTTTGCATGGACTCCGGAGCTAAACACAACCTTAATCGGGGTGAGGAGTACACGATTAAAATATATTTTACCCCATTAAATTCGAAAACCTAATTTACGTGAGTTCTAGTGTAGGATACACCCTCCAATTTAAAGAGCGATGAGTGTGCTCTCCAGACTTGTGGTATTTTTCTTTCCTTTGAAATAAATTTTGCATGGACTCCGGAGCTAAACACAACTTTAATCGGGGTGAGGAGTACACGATTAAAATATATTTTACTCCCATTAAATTCGAAAACCCTAATTTACATGAGTTCTAGTGTAGGATACACCCTCCAACTTAAAGAGCGATGAGTGTGCTCTCCAGACTTGTGCTATTTTTCTTTCCTCAAAAATGAATTTTGCATGGAATCCGAGCTAAACACAACCTTAATCGGGGTGAGGAGTACACGATTAAAATATATTTTACCCCATTAAATTCGAAAACCCTAATTTACGTGAGTTCTAGTGTAGGATACACCCTCCAATTTAAAGAGCGATGAGTGTGCTCTCCAGACTTGTGGTATTTTTCTTTCCTTTGAAATAAATTTTGCATGGACTCCGGAGCTAAACACAACTTTAATCGGGGTGAGGTGTACACGATTAAAATATATTTTACTCCCATTAAATTCGAAAACCCTAATTTACATGAGTTCTAGTGTAGGATACACCCTCCAACTAAAGAGCGATGAGTGTGCTCTCCAGACTTGTGCTATTTTTCTTTACTCAAAAATGAATTTTGCATGGAATCCGGAGCTAAACACAACCTTAATCGGGGTGAGGAGTACACGATTAAAATATATTTTACCCCATTAAATTCGAAAACCCTAATTTACGTGAGTTCTAGTGTAGGATACACCCTCCAATTTAAAGAGCGATGAGTGTGCTCTCCAGACTTGTGGTATTTTTCTTTCCTTTGAAATAAATTTTGCATGGACTCCGGAGCTAAACACAACTTTAATCGGGGTGAGGAGTACACGATTAAAATATATTTTACTCCCATTAAATTCGAAAACCCTAATTTACATGAGTTCTAGTGTAGGATACACCCTCCAACTTAAAGAGCGATGAGTGTGCTCTCCAGACTTGTGCTATTTTTCTTTCTCAAAAATGAATTTTGCATGGAATCCGGAGCTAAACACAACCTTAATCGGGGTGAGGAGTACACGATTAAAATATATTTTACCCCATTAAATTCGAAAACCTAATTTACGTGAGTTCTAGTGTAGGATACACCCTCCAATTTAAAGAGCGATGAGTGTGCTCTCCAGACTTGTGGTATTTTTCTTTCCTTTGAAATAAATTTTGCATGGACTCCGGAGCTAAACACAACTTTAATCGGGGTGAGGTGTACACGATTAAAATATATTTTACTCCCATTAAATTCGAAAACCCTAATTTACATGAGTTCTAGTGTAGGATACACCCTCCAACTTAAAGAGCGATGAGTGTGCTCTCCAGACTTGTGCTATTTTTCTTTACTCAAAATGAATTTTGCATGGATCCGGAGCTAAACACAACCTTAATCGGGGTGAGGAGTACACGATTAAAATATATTTTACCCCATTAAATTCGAAAACCCTAATTTACGTGAGTTCTAGTGTAGGATACACCCTCCAATTTAAAGAGCGATGAGTGTGCTCTCCAGACTTGTGGTATTTTTCTTTCCTTTGAAATAAATTTTGCATGGACTCCGGAGCTAAACACAACTTTAATCGGGGTGAGGAGTACACGATTAAAATATATTTTACTCCCATTAAATTCGAAAACCTAATTTACATGAGTTCTAGTGTAGGATACACCCTCCAACTTAAAGAGCGATGAGTGTGCTCTCCAGACTTGTGCTATTTTTCTTTCTCAAAATGAATTTTGCATGGAATCCGGAGCTAAACACAACCTTAATCGGGGTGAGGAGTACACGATTAAAATATATTTTACCCCATTAAATTCGAAAACCTAATTTACGTGAGTTCTAGTGTAGGATACACCCTCCAATTTAAAGAGCGATGAGTGTGCTCTCCAGACTTGTGGTATTTTTCTTTCCTTTGAAATAAATTTTGCATGGACTCCGGAGCTAAACACAACTTTAATCGGGGTGAGGTGTACACGATTAAAATATATTTTACTCCCATTAAATTCGAAAACCCTAATTTACATGAGTTCTAGTGTAGGATACACCCTCCAACTTAAAGAGCGATGAGTGTGCTCTCCAGACTTGTGCTATTTTTCTTTACTCAAAAATGAATTTTGCATGGAATCCGGAGCTAAACACAACCTTAATCGGGGTGAGGAGTACACGATTAAAATATATTTTACCCCCATTAAATTCGAAAACCCTAATTTACGTGAGTTCTAGTGTAGGATACACCCTCCAATTTAAAGAGCGATGAGTGTGCTCTCCAGACTTGTGGTATTTTTCTTTCCTTTGAAATAAATTTTGCATGGACTCCGGAGCTAAACACAACTTTAATCGGGGTGAGGAGTACACGATTAAAATATATTTTACTCCCATTAAATTCGAAAACCCTAATTTACATGAGTTCTAGTGTAGGATACACCCTCCAACTTAAAGAGCGATGAGTGTGCTCTCCAGACTTGTGCTATTTTTCTTTCCTCAAAATGAATTTTGCATGGACTCCGGAGCTAAACACAACCTTAATCGGGTGAGGAGTACACGATTAAAATATATTTTACCCCATTAAATTCGAAAACCCTAATTTACGTGAGTTCTAGTGTAGGATACACCCTCCAATTTAAAGAGCGATGAGTGTGCTCTCCAGACTTGTGGTATTTTTCTTTCCTTTGAAATAAATTTTGCATGGACTCCGGAGCTAAACACAACTTTAATCGGGGTGAGGAGTACACGATTAAAATATATTTTACTCCCATTAAATTCGAAAACCCTAATTTACATGAGTTCTAGTGTAGGATACACCCTCCAACTTAAAGAGCGATGAGTGTGCTCTCCAGACTTGTGCTATTTTTCTTTACTCAAAAATGAATTTTGCATGGATCCGAGCTAAACACAACCTTAATCGGGGTGAGGAGTACACGATTAAAATATATTTTACCCCATTAAATTCGAAAACCCTAATTTACGTGAGTTCTAGTGTAGGATACACCCTCCAATTTAAAGAGCGATGAGTGTGCTCTCCAGACTTGTGGTATTTTTCTTTCCTTTGAAATAAATTTTGCATGGACTCCGGAGCTAAACACAACTTTAATCGGGGTGAGGAGTACACGATTAAAATATATTTTACTCCCATTAAATTCGAAAACCCTAATTTACATGAGTTCTAGTGTAGGATACACCCTCCAACTTAAAGAGCGATGAGTGTGCTCTCCAGACTTGTGCTATTTTTCTTTACTAAAAATGAATTTTGCATGGATCCGGAGCTAAACACAACCTTAATCGGGGTGAGGAGTACACGATTAAAATATATTTTACCCCATTAAATTCGAAAACCCTAATTTACGTGAGTTCTAGTGTAGGATACACCCTCCAATTTAAAGAGCGATGAGTGTGCTCTCCAGACTTGTGGTATTTTTCTTTCCTTTGAAATAAATTTTGCATGGACTCCGGAGCTAAACACAACTTTAATCGGGGTGAGGAGTACACGATTAAAATATATTTTACTCCCATTAAATTCGAAAACCCTAATTTACATGAGTTCTAGTGTAGGATACACCCTCCAACTTAAAGAGCGATGAGTGTGCTCTCCAGACTTGTGCTATTTTTCTTTACTCAAAATGAATTTTGCATGGACTCCGGAGCTAAACACAACCTTAATCGGGGTGAGGAGTACACGATTAAAATATATTTTACCCCATTAAATTCGAAAACCCTAATTTACGTGAGTTCTAGTGTAGGATACACCCTCCAATTTAAAGAGCGATGAGTGTGCTCTCCAGACTTGTGGTATTTTTCTTTCCTTTGAAATAAATTTTGCATGGACTCCGGAGCTAAACACAACTTTAATCGGGGTGAGGAGTACACGATTAAAATATATTTTACTCCCATTAAATTCGAAAACCCTAATTTACATGAGTTCTAGTGTAGGATACACCCTCCAACTTAAAGAGCGATGAGTGTGCTCTCCAGACTTGTGCTATTTTTCTTTACTCAAAATGAATTTTGCATGGATCCGGAGCTAAACACAACCTTAATCGGGGTGAGGAGTACACGATTAAAATATATTTTACCCCATTAAATTCGAAAACCCTAATTTACGTGAGTTCTAGTGTAGGATACACCCTCCAATTTAAAGAGCGATGAGTGTGCTCTCCAGACTTGTGGTATTTTTCTTTCCTTTGAAATAAATTTTGCATGGACTCCGGAGCTAAACACAACTTTAATCGGGGTGAGGAGTACACGATTAAAATATATTTTACTCCCATTAAATTCGAAAACCCTAATTTACATGAGTTCTAGTGTAGGATACACCCTCCAACTTAAAGAGCGATGAGTGTGCTCTCCAGACTTGTGGTATTTTTCTTTCCTTGAAATAAATTTTGCATGGACTCCGGAGCTAAACACAACTTAATCGGGGTGAGGAGTACACGATTAAAATATATTTTACCCCATTAAATTCGAAAACCCTAATTTACGTGAGTTCTAGTGTAGGATACACCCTCCAATTTAAAGAGCGATGAGTGTGCTCTCCAGACTTGTGGTATTTTTCTTTCCTTGAAATAATTTTGCATGGACTCCGGAGCTAAACACAACTTAATCGGGGTGAGGAGTACACGATTAAAATATATTTTACTCCCATTAAATTCGAAAACCTAATTTACTGAGTTCTAGTGTAGGATACACCCTCCAATTAAAGAGCGATGAGTGTGCTCTCCAGACTTGTGGTATTTTTCTTTCCTTTGAAATAAATTTTGCATGGACTCCGGAGCTAAACACAACTTTAATCGGGGTGAGGAGTACACGATTAAAATATATTTTACTCCCATTAAATTCGAAAACCTAATTTACATGAGTTCTAGTGTAGGATACACCCTCCAACTTAAAGAGCGATGAGTGTGCTCTCCAGACTTGTGCTATTTTTCTTTACTCAAAAATGAATTTTGCATGGATCCGGAGCTAAACACAACCTTAATCGGGGTGAGGAGTACACGATTAAAATATATTTTACCCCATTAAATTCGAAAACCCTAATTTACGTGAGTTCTAGTGTAGGATACACCCTCCAATTTAAAGAGCGATGAGTGTGCTCTCCAGACTTGTGGTATTTTTCTTTCCTTTGAAATAAATTTTGCATGGACTCCGGAGCTAAACACAACTTTAATCGGGGTGAGGTGTACACGATTAAAATATATTTTACTCCCATTAAATTCGAAAACCCTAATTTACATGAGTTCTAGTGTAGGATACACCCTCCAACTTAAAGAGCGATGAGTGTGCTCTCCAGACTTGTGTATTTTTCTTTACTCAAAATGAATTTTGCATGGACTCCGGAGCTAAACACAACCTTAATCGGGGTGAGGAGTACACGATTAAAATATATTTTACCCCATTAAATTCGAAAACCCTAATTTACGTGAGTTCTAGTGTAGGATACACCCTCCAATTTAAAGAGCGATGAGTGTGCTCTCCAGACTTGTGGTATTTTTCTTTCCTTTGAAATAAATTTTGCATGGACTCCGGAGCTAAACACAACTTTAATCGGGGTGAGGAGTACACGATTAAAATATATTTTACTCCCATTAAATTCGAAAACCCTAATTTACATGAGTTCTAGTGTAGGATACACCCTCCAACTTAAAGAGCGATGAGTGTGCTCTCCAGACTTGTGCTATTTTTCTTTACTCAAAATGAATTTTGCATGGACTCCGGAGCTAAACACAACCTTAATCGGGGTGAGGAGTACACGATTAAAATATATTTTACTCCCATTAAATTCGAAAACCTAATTTACGTGAGTTCTAGTGTAGGATACACCCTCCAATTTAAAGAGCGATGAGTGTGCTCTCCAGACTTGTGGTATTTTTCTTTCCTTTGAAATAAATTTTGCATGGACTCCGGAGCTAAACACAACTTTAATCGGGGTGAGGAGTACACGATTAAAATATATTTTACTCCCATTAAATTCGAAAACCTAATTTACATGAGTTCTAGTGTAGGATACACCCTCCAACTTAAAGAGCGATGAGTGTGCTCTCCAGACTTGTGCTATTTTTCTTTACTCAAAAATGAATTTTGCATGGAATCCGGAGCTAAACACAACCTTAATCGGGGTGAGGAGTACACGATTAAAATATATTTTACCCCATTAAATTCGAAAACCCTAATTTACGTGAGTTCTAGTGTAGGATACACCCTCCAATTTAAAGAGCGATGAGTGTGCTCTCCAGACTTGTGGTATTTTTCTTTCCTTTGAAATAAATTTTGCATGGACTCCGGAGCTAAACACAACTTTAATCGGGGTGAGGAGTACACGATTAAAATATATTTTACTCCCATTAAATTCGAAAACCCTAATTTACATGAGTTCTAGTGTAGGATACACCCTCCAACTTAAAGAGCGATGAGTGTGCTCTCCAGACTTGTGGTATTTTTCTTTCCTAAAATAATTTTGCATGGACTCCGGAGCTAAACACAACTTAATCGGGGTGAGGAGTACACGATTAAAATATATTTTACTCCCATTAAATTCGAAAATCCTAATTTACATGCGTTCTAGTGTAGGATACACCCTCCAACTTAAAGAGCGATGAGTGTGCTCTCCAAACTAGTGGTATTTTGCTTTCCTTTGAAATAAATTTTGCACGGATTCTGGAGTTAAACACAACTTTAATCGGGGTGAGGAGTACACGATTAAAATATATTTTACTCCCATTAAATTTGAAAACCATAATTTACATGAGTTCTAGTGTAGGATACACCCTCTAACTTAAAGTGCGATGAGTGTGCTCTCCAGACTTGTGGTATTTTTCTTTACTCAAAAATGAATTTTGCATGGACTCCGGAGCTAAACACAACCTTAATCTGGGTGAGGAGTTGACAAACCCCATTTGTAGGGTTTATCTTGTATTGATTTTAGAGGATTTTATAACCTTTCACTCACATTTATCCATTGAAATAGCATGGTTTTGTATATTCTCCTTTAATTGTGCTTAAGAGTGAAAACATGCTTTTTAGGTCTTAAAATAGCTAAATCTAATTCTCCTTGATTCCATTAGATGCCTTGATATGTTTGTTAAGTGATTTAAGGTTTAGGAGGCAAAGATTGGATCAAGGGAATGAAGAAAGAAAGCATGAAAAGTTGGAGAACTCATGAAGAAATGAAAGAACCGGAAAGCTGTCAAGCCGACCTCTTCGCACTTAAACGACTATAACTTGAGCTATAGAGGTCCAAATGATGCGGTTCCAGTTGGGTTAGAAAGCTAACATCCGGGGCTTCTAAACGATATAAGATTTGCCATAGTTGCTACACGTATGGTGGCGCGCACGCGCAAAGTACGCGCATGCGCTGTTGCTGCCATCTGGTTCACTTAATGCAACATGTGGCCAACGATTTTAGAAGCCTTGTGGGCCCAATCCAACTCATTTCTGATGCTATTTAAGTCAAGGACTGAAGGGGAATCAAGGGACTTTTCACACTTTACCATATGTTAGTTACCATTAGTCATAGTTTAGTTTTAGAAGTAGTTTCTAGAGAGAGAAGCTCTCACTTCTCTCTAGAATTAGGATTAGGATTAGGATTAGTTCTTAGATCTAGGTTTTAATCTTTGCTTTCTTCTACTTCTACATCTCAATTCCTCGTTGTTAGATTCATTCTTCTTCTATTCTTTTGTTGTAATTTCCTTTATGTTGTTCTTACATTTTGTTGTAGATCTACTATTGCTCTTTCTACATTCTTCCAAATCAATAAGAGGTAATTCATAATAATTGTTCTTCTTTGCTTTTTCATTGTTAATCTCTTGCCTTTGTAGTTAGATCTCTCTTTAATTCTTGCATTTAATAATGTTTACTTCCATTGCACTCTATGTGTTTGTTGAAATGTCTCTTTTAGTTTTAGTGTAGATTTTGTTCCTTTTGGCCTAGGTAGAGTAATTAGTGACACTTGAGTTATCTAATTCCTTTGTTGATTGATAATTGGAGAGATTGCTAATTGGTTTGGAGTGCACTAAAGCTAGTCTTTCCTTGGGAGTTGGCTAGGACTTGTGGCTCAAGTCAATTCATCCACTTGACTTTCCTTTCTTTAGTAAGGGTTAACTAAGTGGTAGCAATGAACAATTCTCATCACAATTGAGAAGGATAACTAGGATAGGATTTCTAGTTCTCATATCTTGCCAAGAGCCTTTTATAGTTGTTAGTTTATTTTCATTGCCATTTACTTTTCTTGTCCAAAAGCTTAAAAACCCCAAATATAATTCACAACCAATAACGAGACACTTCATTACAATTCCTAGGGAGAACGACCCGAGGTTTGAATACTTCGGTTTATAAAATTAGGGGTTTGTTTTAGTGACAAACAATCTTTTGTATGAAAGGATTAGTGATTGGTTTAGAAACTATACTTGCAACGAGAATTCATTTGTGAAATTCTAAACCATCAAAAATCCAATCGTCAAAATGGCGCCGTTGCCGGGGAATTGCAATGGTGTTATGTTATTGGTTATTGTATATATGTGAATATTGTGAATATCTTGATTTTTTTGATTGCCAATGTTAGTTTTTGCTAGTCTTAGTATTTAGTTTCATTACTTCTTATTAGTTTTTGTTTCTTGTTTGCTCTTGCTATCATGAATTCTCACCTTGGCTATGAGTTTGGTTATAAACATGTTGTAGGAAATGAGGACTATAATGAAGATGTGTATCAAGAATGGGATAACCAAAGGTGGGAGGAGCCATATGCATATGATCAATCCTCATGGCAACAACCTCCACCAATGCACTATGAAGAAGAGCCATTCTATGATGCATACCAATCAAATGGCTATGGTGAATCTCCTTGTGACTTTCAAGAACCACCACCATATGCCTATGATCCATACCCTCAACATAATTCTCAACCATACTCACAAGCTCCTTCTTACCAACCACCTTCATATGACCCTAATCCATATCCATCACACCAACCAACTTTTGAGCCATATGAGCCATATATGGAACCACCACAATATCAACCCTTTCAAGAGCCACCTCCTCCATATTATTACCAAGATGAACCACCTCCAATATATGAAAATTTTCAACCACAAGATGAATACTACTTTCCACCACAACCTCCCATGGAAGAATATTCATGTCTTTCAATCCAAGAGCCACATGATCCTAATCATATTATCCAAGAGGAACAAGAGTCAAGGGATCGTCTCAAGGAAGCATTGGATCAATTTCAAGCAACCATGGAGTGTGTTGTGCAACAAGTGGAAAGAGTGGAGAACATTGAACCACCACAACTCTACCAAGAAGAACCATCTTCCTACTATGAACCCTTCCCCCAAAATAATGAACCCTTCCACCCACCCCAACCTCTAATGGATGAAACCCTTAGTATTCTTGCTCAAGGACAAGAAGAGATGAAAAGGGATGTGCAAAATTTCATGGCCGCCTTGGATGCGGTAACAAATCAATTAGCCTCTCAATGCTTGAACACTCAAGGAACTCCCATGGCTCAAGAAGAGCATAGCATGAAGGAGAGATTGGAAACTCCGGTGGGAAATGAAGGAAGTTGCTTTGTATTGGAACAATTAGAGGAAGCTTTAATTGTTGAAGACAAGGAAGAAGTGGTAGAAGACTTAGGAGATGCGGAGCCTCCATGGGAACATGAAGTTGAAGAAAACCCCTACAAGATGATTGAAATTGATGCTAGGGAGGAAAGTGCACACCTTCCAAGGCATACTCCATATGAAGACTTGGATGGGATAGAGAAAGAATCGAGTTCCCTTGGTGATGAAGATCAAGCATCAAGTCTTAGTGGTGAAGAATCCTTTGAGCATGAAGAACCTTCTCCCGTTGAATTTGAAAACGTTGAGGAGGTAAATTTTTCTCACCCTCCCTATTATGATTTGAGCAAAGGAAAAGGTTTAGATAAAATTGTTCAACAAGGGATTGAGATCAAGAGATCTTGTGAAGAGGTGGAAGTCCCTAGAAATAGAAGAACGAGGGTTGGTTATGCTTTGTCAAGATCTTTGGAAGCATCTTTGCCTAGGTTGCCATCTATACCCTCATTTGAGTGGGTGAAATTCATTTCTATTAGCTTTATTATCCCACTTGAATATGGTTTGCTTGAAACGGATGGCCAACTTAGGGAAGTTTGTGGGATGAAGCGTAAGCGGAAAAAGTTTTGTGGTGGGCGTTGCAAATCAAGGCTCATTATGGTTGATGCATCAAACATGAGATATAAAGGTTGGAGTAGTGATCAAATAGATGGGTCTAGGAGGATTGTTGGGCACTTCATAGAGAATTCATCTTGTTCACCACCCGGATGGACTAATAATGATGATCAACCTCAAGACGGGTGTGAAAATAAAGTGTGGGATCCCGGATCGCACAATGAAAATCAAATTTGGGAGCTCATGGTTTGTGGAGAACTCCATCAAAGCTTGAAGATATTGAAATTGAAGAATGGAGCTTATTGGAGATTCAAGCATTGGTGGGAGTTCCAAGATGAGTACAAGCACAAGCCACCTTGAGAGAAGCTCCCCATAAGTCCAACTTAAGGACAATAAATAAAAGTGCTAGGTGGGAGACACCCCACCATGGTAAACTCTCTCCATTCTCTTTTAGTTTTGTTTAATAAGTGATTTGAGTTGCCATTGTAGGTAGATTTTCATTTCATATTGATTTGTTTGTAAAGATTGGTTGTTAGTATGTTGTATTCATTAGTAGTAGATGAATAAATCCTAAAATTGAATTGTATTTTTGTGAATTGTTTGATATTTGATTGAATAAAGAAGAGTTTTAGACATTATAGGGAGCTCTTAGGCATTTTTTCTGCTTTTTGGGCAAAAAAAAAAAAAAAAAACGGCCATCGGCGCGTAAGCACGCTGTGCGCGCGCGCGCACATTGTACTTCTGCAACTTCTGGTACAAAAACCAGAGAGTTGTGCACGCGTTGTGCCAGCACTGTGCTGGGAGCACAAGCTCATCCACGTGTAAGCGCGCTGTGCGCACGCGCGCGGATTGTCCCTGCTGCATCCACGCGTAAGCGCGCGGTGCGCGCGCGCACGGATATACACCCTGCTTTTCTCTCTCCTCCTTTCTCCTTCTTTCCTCTTCTCTTCTTCTTTCTTTCTCATTTTTTTTCTTCTTCCTCTCTTGAAAGATTTTTTTTTCTTTTCTCTTTTAATATAAAAAAAAAAATTTTTTTTAAAAAAAAAAAGAGAAAAAATATAATAATAAATAAATAAATAACTAAATAAAATACTAAAAAAAATTAAAAATATAAAAAAAAAATTTTTTTCTCTTCTTCCATTTTCTTTTGTCTATTACATTTGCATACTTTTATTCTTTGCATTTTAATTTTGTTTCTATAATTTGTTCTCATTTTATTTTCTAAATTTCTCATTTTAATAATAGTGTTGAACTCTCTCACTCAATTGTTGAGAATTTCTTGCATTTGTTTTGGTGCTTCATGACTTGTTACATTAATTGTAATATTTGTCAACACACAAGATTAGTGCTTTATTCCTTCCTAATTCATTACCCTTTGTTTTTTTCTTGTACCGCTTCATCATTGAGTTAGGATGGAATTAAATGCTTTCATGCGTATCACTAATCTTGTTTGTGTCAATTCTTATTTGATCTTGATGCTCAATATCCTCTTCATGCTTTAACTTTACTCTTGCATCAAGTATCATTGATATGCCATTTTCTCTTATTGTTTCCTCCTCTACATGTTGTAGCTACCATGTAGTAGGGAATCATACTCTTATTTGGCATTAGCCCCCGCCTATGTTCTATTTGCTTTGATATCTTTGTTATAGGCTTAATTTTCTTTCCTTTTATTTCCTTTTAGGTTGGCCACCAAGGAGGGAGAAAGGAAAAGCTTTTAAATGGGGCAACAAACAAGTCATCCGCACAATCTTTTGACGGAGCTCATCAATTGTAGTAACCCGTATCCCCTTGCTCTCCCTTGAGTGCACCGAGGACGGTGCAAACTTTTAAGTGTGGGGAGGTCGTCCGACCGTTCGGCGATTTTGGGTGACAAGTTTCTAATCTCAACACTTTTGCATTTCATTTTAGGTTTTTAGGATTTTTACTTGCATTTCTTAATTTTTGCATATATACACAATAAGCTTAGTCAAAATAATGAAATTTTTCAAGATTTCTATCTATAGGGCACCAATTGATTTGAGTGAAAACTCTTCATAGAACTTGCTTGAAATATATATATTGTGGATCATAGATTTTGAGCTAAGAACACAAGCAAGTGAGATTTGAGCCTAATGGTGTGGTTACATCTTATAACCACTTATTTTTCCTTCTTGTGTGGAATTGTTCTCTTTCTATGATTGTAATCTTTGATTTGTTTGATTCTTTATGTCCATTATTTTATGTATTCATGCATTTATATGATTGAGGCCATCGCTTCATTAGCTCACTTATCCAAATAGCCAACCTTTTATCTTCCATTGTTAGCCAGTTTGAGCCTACGATTAACCCACTTGTTCTTTAATTTAGCACATTACAAGCCCTAATGCGGAAAACAATAAATGTCCTTATTTGGATCTTTGATTGGCTTAGACTAATGTGTGTGAGTACCATTCAAGTGTGGGAATCTTGGGACATTGGGTGAATAAAAGGGTAGTTTTGTATTTTTATTGAAAATATTGGGAATTGGGTACATGCTCATGTATTGATCAAATGTATAGACCTTATGCATTGATGCTCTTGTATAAAAAAAATGAGAAAAACAAAAGAAAAAGAAAAGAAAAATAATATGGAAAAGAAAAAAAAGAAAAAAATAGAAAAAGAAAGAAAAAGAAGAAAAAAAGAAAGAAATAAAAAGGGGACAAAATGCCCCAAATCAAAGTATAGTCCAATAAAATCAATGCATAGGTGTTGTGAAATTAAAAAGGAATACATGAGTATGTGAAAGAGTGAAAAATGGGTAGTTAGGTTGGAATTTAATTGTATAGGATGTCATAGGTTAGGTGGGAAGTTTAAGCTTATCAAAGATTCAAATTTCAAACTCACTTAACCAAATATGCATCCTACCTTGACCCTAGCCCCATTACAACCTAAAGAAAAGACCTCATGATACTTGTATGCATGCATGAAATATATGTCGATTGTTAGAAGAAAAACAAATCTTAGAAAGCATGATTAGGAGAGAATTGAGTGAATCAACCCTAAACACTTGAGTGAATAGAGTGCAAATACATCCGGTGAGGGTTTGATGCTCAATTACACGTTTCCACTAATGATCATCTCCTTTCATGCAAGTTTGTAAAAATATTTAATAGCTCAATTCAATTGTGGTTTGGCATGGTTGTTAATACCTTAGCCCTTGTGCATATGTGCTTCTTGGGAATTGATTTATTTTGACCAAGCAATTGCATTCATTTAGATAGTTGCATATAGGTAGATTGCATTTAGTTAGTTTCCATTGAATAAATGCCATACCCTTATTTCATTCTTGGTTTAGCATGAGGACATGCTAAGGTTTAAGTGTGGGGAGGTTGACAAACTCCATTTGTAGGGTTTATCTTGTATTGATTTTAGGGGATTTTATAACCTTTCACTCACATTTATCCATTGAAATAGCATGGTTTTGTATATTCTCCTTTAATTGTGCTTAAGAGTGAAAACATGCTTTTTAGGTCTTAAAATAGCTAAATCTAATTCTCCTTGATTCCATTAGATGCCTTGATATGTTTGTTAAGTGATTTAAGGTTTAGGAGGCAAAGATTGGATCAAGGGAATGAAGAAAGAAAGCATGAAAAGTTGGAGAACTCATGAAGAAATGAAAGAACCGGAAAGCTGTCAAGCCGACCTCTTCGCACTTAAACGACTATAACTTGAGCTATAGAGGTCCAAATGATGCGGTTCCAGTTGGGTTAGAAAGCTAACATCCGGGGCTTCGAAACGATATAAGATTTGCCATAGTTGCTACACGTATGGTGGCGCGCACGCGCAAATTACGCGCACGCGCTGTTGCTGCCATCTGGTTCACTTAATGCAACATGTGGCCAACGATTTTAGAAGCCTTGTGGGCCCAATCCAACTCATTTCTGATGCTATTTAAGTCAAGGACTGAAGGGGAATCAAGGGACTTTTCACACTTTACCATATGTTAGTTACCATTAGTCATAGTTTAGTTTTAGAAGTAGTTTCTAGAGAGAGAAGCTCTCACTTCTCTCTAGAATTAGGATTAGGATTAGGATTAGTTCTTAGATCTAGGTTTTAATCTTTGCTTTCTTCTACTTCTACATCTCAATTCCTCGTTGTTAGATTCATTCTTCTTCTATTCTTTTGTTGTAATTTCCTTTATGTTGTTCTTACATTTTGTTGTAGATCTACTATTGCTCTTTCTACATTCTTCCAAATCAATAAGAGGTAATTCATAATAATTGTTCTTCTTTGCTTTTTCATTGTTAATCTCTTGCCTTTGTAGTTAGATCTCTCTTTAATTCTTGCATTTAATAATGTTTACTTCCATTGCACTCTATGTGTTTGTTGAAATGTCTCTTTTAGTTTTAGTGTAGATTTTGTTCCTTTTGGCCTAGGTAGAGTAATTAGTGACACTTGAGTTATCTAATTCCTTTGTTGATTGATAATTGGAGAGATTGCTAATTGGTTTGGAGTGCACTAAAGCTAGTCTTTCCTTGGGAGTTGGCTAGGACTTGTGGCTCAAGTCAATTCATCCACTTGACTTTCCTTTCTTTAGTAAGGGTTAACTAAGTGGTAGCAATGAACAATTCTCATCACAATTGAGAAGGATAACTAGGATAGGATTTCTAGTTCTCATATCTTGCCAAGAGCCTTTTATAGTTGTTAGTTTATTTTCATTGCCATTTACTTTTCTTGTCCAAAAGCTTAAAAACCCCAAATATAATTCACAACCAATAACAAGACACTTCATTACAATTCCTAGGGAGAACGACCCGAGGTTTGAATACTTCGGTTTATAGAATTAGGGGTTTGTTTTAGTGACAAACAATCTTTTGTATGAAAGGATTAGTGATTGGTTTAGAAACTATACTTGCAACGAGAATTCATTTGTGAAATTCTAAACCATCAAAAATCCAATCGTCAGGAGTACACGATTAAAATATATCTTACTCCCATTAAATTCGAAAACGCTAATTTATGTGAGTTCTAGTGTAGTATACACCCTCCAATTTAAAGAACGATGAGTGTGCTCTCCAGACTTGTGGTATTTTTCTTTCCTTTGAAATAAATTTTGCATGGCCTCCGGAGCTAAACACAACATTAATCGGGGTGAGGAGTACACAATTAAAATATAGTTTACTCCCATTAAATTCGAAAACGCTAATTTACATGAGTTCTAGTGTAGCATACACCCTCCAACTTAAAGAGCGATGAGTGTGCTCTCCAGACTTGTGCTATTTTTCTTTACTCAAAAATGAATTTTGCATGGAATCCGAAGCTAAACACAACCTTAATCGGGGTGAGGAGTACACGATTAAAAAATATTTTACCCCCATTAAATTCGAAAACCCTAATTTACGTGAGTTCTAGTGTAGGATACACCCTCCAATTTAAAGAACGATGAGTGTGCTCTCCAGACTTGTGGTATTTTTCTTTCCTTTGAAATAAATTTTCCATGGACTCCGGAGCTAAACACAACTTTTATCGGGGTGAGGTGTACACGATTAAAATATATTTTACCCCATTAAATTCGAAAACCCTGTTTTACGTGAGTTCTAGTGTAGGATACACCCTCCAATTTAAAGAGCGATGAGTGTGCCCTCCAGACTTGTGGTATTTTTCGTTCCTTTGAAAAAAATTTTTTTTATGGACTCCGAAGCTAAACACAACTTTTATCGGGGTGAGGAGTACAAGATAAAAATATATTTTACTCCCATTAAATTCGAAAATTCTAATTTACATGAGTTCTAATGTAGGATACACCCTCCAACTTAAAGAGCGATGAGTGTGCTCTCCAGACTTGTGCTATTTTTCTTTAATCAAAAACGAATATTACATGGACTCCGGAGATAAACACAACTTTAATCGGGGTGAGGAGTACACGATTAAAATATATTTTACTCCCATTAAATTTGAAAACCCTAATTTACATGAGTTCTAGTGTAGGATACACCCTCCAACTTAAAGAGCGATGAGTGTGCTCTCCAGACTTGTGCTATTTTTCTTTAATCAAAAATGAATTTTGCATGTAATCCGGAGCTAAACACAATCTTAATCGGGGTGAGGAGTACACGATTAAAATATATTCTACCCCATTAAATTCGAAAACCCTAATTTACGTGAGTTCTAGTTAGGATACACCCTCCAATTTAAAGAACGATGAGTGTGCTCTCCAGACTTGTGGTATTTTTCTTTCCTTTGAAATAAATTTTGCATGGTCTCCGGAGCTAAACACAACATTAATCGGGGTGAGGAGTACACGATTTAAATATATTTTACTCCCATTAATTCGAAAACGCTAATTTACATGAGTTCTAGTGTAGCATACATCCTCCAACTTAAAGAGCGATGAGTGTGCTCTCCAGACTTGTGCTATTTTTCTTTACTCAAAAATGAATTTTGCATGGAATCCGGAGCTAAACACAACCTTAATCGAGGTGAGGAGTACACGATTAAAATATATTTTACCCCCATTAAATTCGAAAACCCTAATTTACGTGAGTTCTAGTATAGGATACACCCTCCAATTTAAAGAACGATGAGTGTGCTCTCCAGACTTGTGGTATTTTTCTTTCCTTTGAAATAAATTTTGCATGGACTCCGGAGCTAAACACAACTTTATCGGGGTGAGGTGTACACGATTAAAATATATTTTACTCCCATTAAATTCGAAAACCCTGTTTTACGTGAGTTCTAGTGTAGGATACACCCTCCAATTTAAAGAGCGATGAGTGTGCTCTCCAGACTTGTGGTATTTTTCGTTCCTTTGAAAAAAAAAAATTTTATGGACTCCGAAGCTAAACACAACTTTTATCGGGATGAGGAGTACAAGATAAAAATATATTTTACTCCCATTAAATTCGAAAATTCTAATTTACATGAGTTCTAGTGTAGGATACACCCTCCAACTTAAAGAGCGATGAGTGTGCTCTCCAGACTTGTGCTATTTTTCTTTAATCAAAAACGAATATTGCATGGACTCCGGAGCTAAACAAAACTTTAATCGGGGTGAGGAGTACACGATTAAAATATATTTTACTCCCATTAATTTTGAAAACCCTAATTTACATGAGTTCTAGTGTAGGATACACCCTCCAACCTAAAGAGCGATGAGTGTGCTCTCCAGACTTGTGCTATTTTTCTTTACTAAAAATGAATTTTGCATGGATTTCGGAGCTAAACACAACCTTAATCGGGGTGTGGAGTACACAATTAAAATATATTTTACCCCATTAAATTCGAAAACCCTAATTTACGTGAGTTCTAGCGTAGGATACACCCTCCAATTTAAAGAGCGATGAGTGTGCTCTCCAGACTTGTGGTATTTTGCTTTCCTTTGAAATAAATTTTGCAAGGACTCCGGAGCTAAAACAACTTTAATCGGGGTGAGGAGTACACCATTAAAATATATTTTACTCCCATTAAATTTGAAAACCCTAATTTACATGAGTTCTAGTGTAGGATACACCCTCCAACTTAAAGAGTGATGAGTGTGCTCTCCAGACTTGTGCTATTTTTCTTTTCTCAAAAATGAATTTTGCAACTAATCCGGAGCTAAACACAACCTTAATCGGGGTGAGGAGTACACAATTAAAATATATTTTACCTCTATTAAATTCGAAAACCCTAATTTACGTGAGTTCTAGCGTAGGATACACCCTCCAATTTAAAGAGCGATGAGTGTGCTCTCCAGACTTGTGGTATTTTGCTTTCCTTTGAAATAAATTTTGCAAGGACTCCGGAGCTAAACACAACTTTAATCGGGGTGAGGAGTACACCATGAAAATATATTTTACTCCCATTAAATTTGAAAACCCTAATTTACATGAGTTCTAGTGTAGGATACACCCTCCAACTTAAAGAGCGATGAGTGTGCTCTCCAGACTTGTGGTATTTTTCTTTACTCCAAAATGAATTTTGCATGGACTCCAGAGCTAAACACAACCTTAATCAGGGTGAGGAGTACACGATTAAAATATATCTTACTCCCATTAAATTCAAAAACGCTAATTTATGTGAGTTCTAGTGTAGTATACACCCTCCAATTTAAAGAACGATGAGTGTGCTCTCCAGACTTGTGCTATTTTTCATTCCTTTAAAATAAATTTTGCATGGACTCCGGAGCTAAACACAACATTAATCGGGGTGACGAGTACACAATTAAAATATAGTTTACTCCCATTAAATTCGAAAACGCTAATTTACATGAGTTCTAGTGTAGCATACTCCCTCCAACTTAAAGAGCGATGAGTGTGCTCTCCAGACTTGTGCTATTTTTCTTTACTCAAAAATGAATTTTGCATGGAATCTGAAGCTAAACACAACCTTAATCGGGGTGAGGAGTACATGATTAAAATATATTTTACCCCCATTAAATTCGAAAACCCTAATTAATGCGAGTTCTAGTGTAGGATACACCCTCCAATTTAAAGAACGATGAGTGTGCTCTCCAGACTTGTGGTATTTTTCTTTCCTTTGAAATAAATTTTGCATGGACTCCGGAGCTAAACACAACTTTTATCGGGGTGAGGTGTACACGATTAAAATATATTTTACTCCCATTAAATTCGAAAACCCTGTTTTACGTGAGTTCTAGTGTAGGATACACCCTCCAATTTAAAGAGCGATGAGTGTGCACTCCAGACTTGTGGTATTTTTCGTTCCTTTGAAAAAAATTTTTATGGACTACGAAGCTAAACACAACTTTTATCGGGGTGAGGAGTACAAGATAAAAATATATTTTACTCCCATTAAATTCGAAAATCCTAATTTACATGAGTTCTACTGTAGGATACAACCTCCAACTTAAAGAGCGATGAGTGTGCTCTCCAGACTTGTGCTATTTTTCTTTAATCAAAAACGAATTTTGCATGTACTCCGGAGCTAAACACAACTTTAATCGGGGTGAGGAGTACACGATTAAAATATATTTTACTCCCATTAAATTCGAAAACCCTAATTTACATGAGTTCTAGTGTAGGATACACCCTCCAACCTAAAGAGCGATGAGTGTGCTCTCCAGACTTGTGCTATTTTTCTTTACTAAAAAATGAATTTTGCATGGAATTCGGAGCTAAACACTACCATAATCGGGGTGAGGAGTACACGATGAAAATATATTTTACCCCCATTAGATTCGAAAACTTTAATTTACGTGAGTTCTAGTGTAGGATACACCCTCCAATTTAAAGAGCGATGAGTGTGCTCTCCAGACTTTTGGTATTTTGCTTTCCTTAGAAATAAATTTTGCATGGACTTCGGAGCTAAACACAACTTTAATCGGGGTGAAGAGTACACGATTAAAATATATTTTACTCTCATTAAATTTCAAAAGCCTAATTTACATGAGTTCTAGTGTAGGATACATCCTCCAACCTAAAGATCGATGAGAGTGCTCTCCAGACTTGTGCTTTTTTTCTTTACTAAAAAATGAATTTTGCATGGACTTCGGAGCTAAACACAACCTTAATCGGGGTGAGGAGTACACAATTAAAATATATTTTACCCCATTAAATTCGAAAACCCTAATTTACGTGAGTTCTAGTGTAGGATACACCCTCCAATTTAAAGAGCGATGAGTGTGCTCTCCAGACTTGTGGTATTTTTGCTTTCCTTTCAAATAAGTTTTGCATGGACTCCGAAGCTAAACACAACTTTAATCGGGATGAGGAGTACACGATTAAAATATATTTTACTCCCATTAAATTTGAAAACCCTAATTTACATGAGTTCTAGTGTAGGATACACCCTCCAACTTAAAGAGCGATGAGTGTGCTATCCAGACTTGTGGTATTTTGCTTTCCTTTGAAATAAATTTTGCATCGACTCCGGAGCTAAACACAACTTTAATCTGGGTGAGGAGTACACGATTAAAATATATTTTACTCCCATTAAATTCGAAAACCCTATTTTACGCGAGTTCTAGTGTAGGATACACCCTCCAATTTAAAGAGCGATGAGTGTGCTCTCCAGACTTGTGGTATTTTTCTTTCCTTTGAAAAAATTTTTATGGACTCCGGAGCTAAACACAACTTTAATCGGGATGAGGAGTACACGATAAAATACATTTTACTCCCACTAAATTCGAAAATCCTAATTTACATGAGTTCTAGTGTAGGATACACCCTCCAACTTAAAGAGCGATGAGTGTGCTCTCCAGACTTGTGCTATTTTTCTTTACTAAAAAATGAATTTTGCATGGACTTCGGAGCTAAACACAACCTTAATCGGGGTGAGGAGTACACAATTAAAATATATTTTACCCCCATTAAATTCGAAAACCCTAATTTACGTGAGTTCTAGTGTAGGATACACCCTCCAATTTAAAGAGTGATGAGTGTGCTCTCCAGACTTGTGGTATTTTTCTTTCCTTTGAAATAAATTTTGCATCGACTCCGGAGCTAAACACAACTTTAATCGGGGTGAGGAGTACACGATTAAAATATATTTTACTCTCATTAAATTTGAAAACCCTAATTTACATGAGTTCTAGTGTAGGATACACCCTCCAACCTAAAGAGCGATGAGTGTGCTCTCCAGACTTGTGCTATTTTTCTTTACTAAAAAATGAATTTTGCATGGACTTCAGAGCTAAACACAACCTTAATCGGGGTGAGGAGTACACAATTAAAATATATTTTACCCCATTAAATTGAAAACCCTAATTTACGTGAGTTCTAGTGTAGGATACACCCTCCAATTTAAAGAGCGATGAGTGTGCTCTCCAGACTTGTGGTATTTTGCGTTCCTTTCAAATAAATTTTGCATCGACTCCGGAGCTAAACACAACTTTAATCGGGGCGAGGAGTACACGATTAAAATATATTTTACTCCCATTAAATTCGAAAACCCTAATTTACATGAGTTCTAGTGTAAGATACACCCTCCAACCTAAAGAGCGATGAGTGTGCTCTCCAACTTGTGCTATTTTTCTTTACTAAAAATAATTTTGCATGGACTTCGGAGCTAACCACAACCTTAAACGGGGTGAGGAGTACAGGATTAAAATATATTTTACTCCTATTAAATTTGAAAACCCTAATTTACATGAGTTCTAGTGTAGGATACACCCTCCAACTTAAAGAGCGATGAGTGTGCTCTCCAGACTTGTGGTATTTTTCTTTAATTAAAAATGAATTTTGCGTTGACTCTGGAGCTAAACACAACCTTAATCAGGGTGAGGAGTACACGATTAAAATATATTTTACTCCCATTAAATTTGAAAACCTTAATTTACATGAGTTCTAGTGTAGGATACACCCTCTAACCTAAAGAGCGATGAGTGTGCTCTCCAGACTTGTGCTATTTTTCTTTACTAAAAAATGAATTTTGCATGGACTTCGGAGCTAAACACAACCTTAATCATGGTGAGGAGTACACAATTAAACTATATTTTACCCCCATTAAATTCAAAAACCCTAATTTACATGAGTTCTAGTGTAGGATACACCCTCCAATTTAAAGAACGATGAATGTGCTCTCCACAATTGTGGTATTTTTCTTTCCTTTGAAATAAATATTGCATGGACTCCGGAGCTAAACACAACATTAATCGGGGTGAGGACTACACGATTAAATATATTTTACTCCCATTAAATTCGAAAATGCTAATTTACATGAGTTCTAGTGTAGGATACACCCTCCAACTTTAAGAGCGATGAGTGTGCTCTCCAGACTTGTGCTATTTTTCTTTACTCAAAAATGAATTTTGCATGGAATCCAGAGCTAAACACAACTTTAATCGGGGTAAGGTGTACACGATTAAAATATATTTTACTCTCATTAAATTCAAGAACCCTATTTTACGTGAGTTCGAGTGTAGGATACACCCTCCAATTTAAAGAGCGATGAGTGTGCTCTCCAGACTTGTGGTATTTTTCTTTCCTTTGAAAAAAATTTTTTTATGGACTCCTGAGCTAAACACAACATTAATCGGGGTGAGGAGTACACGATAAAATATATTTTACTCCCATTAAATTCAAAACCCTAATTTACATGAGTTCTAGTGTAGGATACACCCTCCATCCTAAAGAGCGATGAGTGTGCTCTCCAGACTTGTGCTATTTTTCTTTACTAAAAAATGAATTTTGCATGGACTTCGGAGCTAAACACAACCTTAATCGGGGTGAGGAGTACACAATTAAAATATATTTTACCCCATTAAATTCGAAAACCCTAATTTACGTGAGTTCTAGTGTAGGATACACCCTCCAATTTAAAGAGCGATGAGTGTGCTCTCCAGACTTGTGGTATTTTGCTTTCCTTTGAAATAAATTTTGCATGGACTCCGGAGCTAAACACAACTTTAATCGGGGTGAGGAGTACACGATTAAAATATATTTTACTCCCATTAAATTCGAAAACCCTAATTTACGTGAGTTCTAGTGTAAGATACACACTCCAACCAAAAGAGCGATGAGTGTGCTCTCCAAACTTGTGCTATTTTTCTTTACTAAAAAATGAATTTTGCATGGACTTCGGAGCTAACCACAACCTTAAATGGGGTGAGGTGTACACGATTAAAATATATTTTCCCCATTAAATTCAAAACCCTAATTTACGTGAGTTCTAGTGTATGATACACCCTCCAATTTAAAGAGCGATGAGTGTGCTCTCCAGACTTATGGTATTTTTCTTTCCTTTGAAATAAATTTTGCATGGACACCGGAGCTAAACACAACTTTAATCGGGGTGAGGTGTACATGATTAAAATATATTTTACTCCCATTAAATTCAAAACCCTATTTATGTGAGTTCTAGTGTAGGATATACCCTCCAATTTAAAGAGCGATGAGTGTGCTCTCCAGACTTGTGGTATTTTTCTTTCCTTTGAAATAAATTTTGCATGGACTCCGGAGCTAAACACAACTTTAATCGGGGTGAGATGTACACGATTAAAATATATTTTACTCCCATTAAATTCAAAACCCTATTTACGTGAGTTCTAGTGTAGGATACACCCTCCAATATAAAGAGCGATGAGTGTGCTCTCCAGACTTGTGGTATTTTTCTTTCCTTTGAAAAAATTTTCTTTACTAAAAATGAATTTTGCATGGACTTCGGAGCTAAACACAACTTAATCGGGGTGGGAGTACACAATTAAAATATATTTTACCCCATTAAATTCGAAAACCCTAATTTACGTGAATTCTAGTGTAGGATACACCCTCCAATTTAAAGAGCGATGAGTGTGCTCTCCAGACTTGTGGTATTTTGCTTTCCTTTGAAATAGATTTTGCATGGACTCCGGAGCTAAACACAACATTAATCGGGGTGAGGAGTACACGATTAAAATATATTTTACTCCCATTAAATTTGAAAACGCTAATTTACATGATTCTAGTGTAGGATACACCCTCCAACTTAAAGAGCGACGAGTGTGCTCTCCAGACTTGTGCTATTTTTCTTTACTCAAAAATGAATTTTGCATGGAATCCGGAGCTAAACACAACCTTAAACGGGGTGAGGTGTACACGATTAAAATATATTTTACCCCATTAAATTCGAAAACCCTAATTTATGTGACTTCTAGTGTAGGAGACACCCTCCAATTTAAAGAGCGATGAGTGTGCTCTCCAGACTTGTGGTATTTTTCTTTCCTTTGAAATAAATTTTGCATGGACTCCGGAGCTAAACACAACTTTAATCGGGGTGAGGTGTACACGATTAAAATATATTTTACTCCCATTAAATTCAAAACCCTATTTTACGTGTGTTCTAGTGTAGGATACACCCTCCAATTTAAAGAGCGATGAGTGTGCTCTCCAGACTTGTGGTATTTTTCTTTCCTTGAAAAACTTTTTTTTATGGACTCCGAAGCTAAACACAACTTTAATCGGGGTGAGGAGTACACGATAAAAAATTTTACCCCATTAAATTCGACAACCCTAATTTACGTGAATTCTAGTGTAGGATACACCCTCCAATTTAAAGAGCGATGAGTGTGCTCTCCAGACTTGTGGTATTTTGCTTTCCTTTGAAATAAATTTGCATGGACTCCGGAGCTAAACACAACATTAATCGGGGTGAGGAGTACACGATTAAAATATATTTTACTCCCATTAAATTCGAAAACGCTAATTTACATGAATTCTAGTTAGGATACACCCTCCAACTTAAAGAGCGACGAGTGTGCTCTCCGGACTTGTGCTATTTTTCTTTACTCAAAAATGAATTTTGCATGGATCCGGAGCTAAACACAACCTTAAACGGGGTGAGGTGTACACGATTAAAATATATTTTACCCCCATTAAATTCGAAAACCCTAATTTATGTGAGTTCTAGTGTAGGAGACACCCTCCAATTAAAGAGCGATGAGTGTGCTCTCCAGACTTGTGGTATTTTTCTTTCCTTTGAAATAAATTTTGCATGGACTCCAGAGCTAAACACAACTTTAATCGGGGTGAGGTGTACACGATTAAAATATATTTTACTCCCATTAAATTCAAAACCCTAATTTACGTGTGTTCTAGTGTAGGATACACCCTCCAATTTAAAGAGCGATGAGTGTGCTCTCCAGACTTGTGGTATTTTTCTTTCCTTTGAAAAAATTTTTTTATGGACTCCGGAGCTAAACACAACTTTAATCGGGGTGAGGAGTACACGATAAAAATATTTTACCCCATTAAATTCGAAAACCCTAATTTACGTGATTCTAGTGTAGGATACACCCTCCAATTTAAAGAGCGATGAGTGTGCTCTCCAGACTTGTGGTATTTTGCTTTCCTTTGAAATAAATTTGCATGGACTCCGGAGCTAAACACAACTTAATCAGGGTGAGGAGTACACGATTAAAATATATTTTACTCCCATTAAATTCGAAAACGCTAATTTACATGATTCTAGTGTAGGATACACCCTCCAACTTAAAGATCAGAGTGTGCTCTCCAGACTTGTGCTATTTTTCTTTACTCAAAATGAATTTTGCATGGACTCCGGAGCTAAACACAACCTTAATCGGGGTGAGGAGTACACGATTAAAATATATTTTACCCCATTAAATTCGAAAACCCTAATTTACGTGAGTTCTAGTGTAGGAACACCCTCCAATTTAAAGAGCGATGAGTGTGCTCTCCAGACTTGTGGTATTTTTCTTTCCTTTGAAATAAATTTTGCATGGACTCCGGAGCTAAACACAACTTTAATCGGGGTGAGGTGTACACGATTAAAATATATTTTACTCCCATTAAATTCGAAAACCCTAATTTACGTGAGTTCTAGTGTAGGATACACCCTCCAATTTAAAGAGCGATGAGTGTGCTCTCCAGACTTGTGGTATTTTTCTTTCCTGAAAAAATTTTGCATGGACTCCGGAGCTAAACACAACTTAATCGGGGTGAGGAGTACACGATTAAAATATATTTTACCCCATTAAATTCGAAAACCCTAATTTACGTGATTCTAGTGTAGGATACACCCTCCAATTTAAAGAGCGATGAGTGTGCTCTCCAGACTTGTGGTATTTTTCTTTCCTTTGAAATAAATTTTGCATGGACTCCGGAGCTAAACACAACTTTAATCGGGGTGAGGAGTACACGATTAAAATATATTTTACTCCCATTAAATTCGAAAACCCTAATTTACATGAGTTCTAGTGTAGGATACACCCTCCAACTTAAAGAGCGATGAGTGTGCTCTCCAGACTTGTGCTATTTTTCTTTACTAAAAATGAATTTTGCATGGACTCCGGAGCTAAACACAACCTTAATCGGGGTGAGGAGTACACGATTAAAATATATTTTACCCCATTAAATTCGAAAACCCTAATTTACGTGAGTTCTAGTGTAGGATACACCCTCCAATTTAAAGAGCGATGAGTGTGCTCTCCAGACTTGTGGTATTTTTCTTTCCTTTGAAATAAATTTTGCATGGACTCCGGAGCTAAACACAACTTAATCGGGGTGAGGAGTACACGATTAAAATATATTTTACTCCCATTAAATTCGAAAACCCTAATTTACATGAGTTCTAGTGTAGGATACACCCTCCAACTTAAAGAGCGATGAGTGTGCTCTCCAGACTTGTGCTATTTTTCTTTACTAAAAATGAATTTTGCATGGACTCCGGAGCTAAACACAACCTTAATCGGGGTGAGGAGTACACGATTAAAATATATTTTACCCCATTAAATTCGAAAACCCTAATTTACGTGAGTTCTAGTGTAGGATACACCCTCCAATTTAAAGAGCGATGAGTGTGCTCTCCAGACTTGTGGTATTTTTCTTTCCTTTGAAATAAATTTTGCATGGACTCCGGAGCTAAACACAACTTTAATCGGGGTGAGGAGTACACGATTAAAATATATTTTACTCCCATTAAATTCGAAAACCCTAATTTACGTGAGTTCTAGTGTAGGATACACCCTCCAATTAAAGAGCGATGAGTGTGCTCTCCAGACTTGTGGTATTTTTCTTTCCTTGAAATAAATTTTGCATGGACTCCGGAGCTAAACACAACCTTAATCGGGGTGAGGAGTACACGATTAAAATATATTTTACCCCATTAAATTCGAAAACCCTAATTTACGTGAGTTCTAGTGTAGGATACACCCTCCAATTTAAAGAGCGATGAGTGTGCTCTCCAGACTTGTGGTATTTTTCTTTCCTTTGAAATAAATTTTGCATGGACTCCGGAGCTAAACACAACTTAATCGGGGTGAGGAGTACACGATTAAAATATATTTTACTCCCATTAAATTCGAAAACCCTAATTTACGTGAGTTCTAGTGTAGGATACACCCTCCAATTTAAAGAGCGATGAGTGTGCTCTCCAGACTTGTGGTATTTTTCTTTCCTTTGAAATAAATTTTGCATGGACTCCGGAGCTAAACACAACTTTAATCGGGGTGAGGAGTACACGATTAAAATATATTTTACTCCCATTAAATTCGAAAACCCTAATTTACGTGAGTTCTAGTGTAGGATACACCCTCCAATTTAAAGAGCGATGAGTGTGCTCTCCAGACTTGTGGTATTTTTCTTTCCTTTGAAATAAATTTTGCATGGACTCCGGAGCTAAACACAACTTTAATCGGGGTGAGGAGTACACGATTAAAATATATTTTACTCCCATTAAATTCGAAAACCCTAATTTACTGAGTTCTAGTGTAGGATACACCCTCCAACTTAAAGAGCGATGAGTGTGCTCTCCAGACTTGTGGTATT
This sequence comes from Arachis hypogaea, assembly GCF_003086295.3. NCBI lineage: Eukaryota > Viridiplantae > Streptophyta > Magnoliopsida > Fabales > Fabaceae > Arachis > Arachis hypogaea. Next base: position 58,988,364 of record NC_092039.1, read on the forward strand.
TTTCTTTACTAAAATGAATTTTGCATGGACTCCGGAGCTAAACACAACCTTAATCGGGGTGAGGAGTACACGATTAAAATATATTTTACCCCATTAAATTCGAAAACCCTAATTTACGTGATTCTAGTGTAGGATACACCCTCCAATTTAAAGAGCGATGAGTGTGCTCTCCAGACTTGTGGTATTTTTCTTTCCTTTGAAATAAATTTTGCATGGACTCCGGAGCTAAACACAACTTTAATCGGGGTGAGGAGTACACGATTAAAATATATTTTACTCCCATTAAATTCGAAAACCCTAATTTACATGAGTTCTAGTGTAGGATACACCCTCCAACTTAAAGAGCGATGAGTGTGCTCTCCAGACTTGTGTATTTTTCTTTCCTAAAATAATTTTGCATGGACTCCGGAGCTAAACACAACCTTAATCGGGGTGAGGAGTACACGATTAAAATATATTTTACCCCATTAAATTCGAAAACCCTAATTTACGTGAGTTCTAGTGTAGGATACACCCTCCAATTTAAAGAGCGATGAGTGTGCTCTCCAGACTTGTGGTATTTTTCTTTCCTTTGAAATAAATTTTGCATGGACTCCGGAGCTAAACACAACTTTAATCGGGGTGAGGAGTACACGATTAAAATATATTTTACTCCCATTAAATTCGAAAACCCTAATTTACATGAGTTCTAGTGTAGGATACACCCTCCAACTTAAAGAGCGATGAGTGTGCTCTCCAGACTTGTGGTATTTTTCTTTCCTGAAAAAATTTTGCATGGACTCCGGAGCTAAACACAACCTTAATCGGGGTGAGGAGTACACGATTAAAATATATTTTACCCCATTAAATTCGAAAACCCTAATTTACGTGAGTTCTAGTGTAGGATACACCCTCCAATTTAAAGAGCGATGAGTGTGCTCTCCAGACTTGTGGTATTTTTCTTTCCTTTGAAATAAATTTTGCATGGACTCCGGAGCTAAACACAACTTTAATCGGGGTGAGGAGTACACGATTAAAATATATTTTACTCCCATTAAATTCGAAAACCTAATTTACTGAGTTCTAGTGTAGGATACACCCTCCAACTTAAAGAGCGATGAGTGTGCTCTCCAGACTTGTGCTATTTTTCTTTACTAAAAATGAATTTTGCATGGACTCCGGAGCTAAACACAACCTTAATCGGGGTGAGGAGTACACGATTAAAATATATTTTACCCCATTAAATTCGAAAACCCTAATTTACGTGAGTTCTAGTGTAGGATACACCCTCCAATTTAAAGAGCGATGAGTGTGCTCTCCAGACTTGTGGTATTTTTCTTTCCTTTGAAATAAATTTTGCATGGACTCCGGAGCTAAACACAACTTTAATCGGGGTGAGGAGTACACGATTAAAATATATTTTACTCCCATTAAATTCGAAAACCTAATTTACGTGAGTTCTAGTGTAGGATACACCCTCCAATTAAAGAGCGATGAGTGTGCTCTCCAGACTTGTGGTATTTTTCTTTCCTTGAAATAAATTTTGCATGGACTCCGGAGCTAAACACAACTTAATCGGGGTGAGGAGTACACGATTAAAATATATTTTACCCCATTAAATTCGAAAACCCTAATTTACGTGAGTTCTAGTGTAGGATACACCCTCCAATTTAAAGAGCGATGAGTGTGCTCTCCAGACTTGTGGTATTTTTCTTTCCTTGAAATAAATTTTGCATGGACTCCGGAGCTAAACACAACTTTAATCGGGGTGAGGAGTACACGATTAAAATATATTTTACTCCCATTAAATTCGAAAACCCTAATTTACATGAGTTCTAGTGTAGGATACACCCTCCAATTAAAGAGCGATGAGTGTGCTCTCCAGACTTGTGGTATTTTTCTTTGAAAAAAATTTTGCATGGACTCCGGAGCTAAACACAACTTAATCGGGGTGAGGTACACGATTAAAATATATTTTACTCCCATTAAATTCGAAAACCCTAATTTACGTGAGTTCTAGTGTAGGATACACCCTCCAATTAAAGAGCGATGAGTGTGCTCTCCAGACTTGTGGTATTTTTCTTTCCTTTGAAATAAATTTTGCATGGACTCCGGAGCTAAACACAACTTAATCGGGGTGAGGAGTACACGATTAAAATATATTTTACTCCCATTAAATTCGAAAACCCTAATTTACGTGAGTTCTAGTGTAGGATACACCCTCCAATTTAAAGAGCGATGAGTGTGCTCTCCAGACTTGTGGTATTTTTCTTTCCTTTGAAAAAATTTTGCATGGACTCCGGAGCTAAACACAACTTTAATCGGGGTGAGGAGTACACGATTAAAATATATTTTACCCCATTAAATTCGAAAACCCTAATTTACGTGAGTTCTAGTGTAGGATACACCCTCCAATTTAAAGAGCGATGAGTGTGCTCTCCAGACTTGTGGTATTTTTCTTTCCTTTGAAATAAATTTTGCATGGACTCCGGAGCTAAACACAACTTTAATCGGGGTGAGGAGTACACGATTAAAATATATTTTACTCCCATTAAATTCGAAAACCCTAATTTACTGAGTTCTAGTGTAGGATACACCCTCCAATTAAAGAGCGATGAGTGTGCTCTCCAGACTTGTGGTATTTTTCTTTCCTTGAAATAAATTTTGCATGGACTCCGGAGCTAAACACAACTTAATCGGGGTGAGGAGTACACGATTAAAATATATTTTACTCCCATTAAATTCGAAAACCCTAATTTACGTGAGTTCTAGTGTAGGATACACCCTCCAATTAAAGAGCGATGAGTGTGCTCTCCAGACTTGTGGTATTTTTCTTTCCTTGAAATAAATTTTGCATGGACTCCGGAGCTAAACACAACTTAATCGGGGTGAGGAGTACACGATTAAAATATATTTTACTCCCATTAAATTCGAAAACCCTAATTTACTGAGTTCTAGTGTAGGATACACCCTCCAATTTAAAGAGCGATGAGTGTGCTCTCCAGACTTGTGGTATTTTTCTTTCCTTGAAATAAATTTTGCATGGACTCCGGAGCTAAACACAACTTTAATCGGGGTGAGGAGTACACGATTAAAATATATTTTACCCCATTAAATTCGAAAACCCTAATTTACGTGAGTTCTAGTGTAGGATACACCCTCCAATTTAAAGAGCGATGAGTGTGCTCTCCAGACTTGTGGTATTTTTCTTTCCTTTGAAATAAATTTTGCATGGACTCCGGAGCTAAACACAACTTAATCGGGGTGAGGAGTACACGATTAAAATATATTTTACTCCCATTAAATTCGAAAACCCTAATTTACATGAGTTCTAGTGTAGGATACACCCTCCAACTTAAAGAGCGATGAGTGTGCTCTCCAGACTTGTGGTATTTTTCTTTCCTTGAAATAAATTTTGCATGGACTCCGGAGCTAAACACAACCTTAATCGGGGTGAGGAGTACACGATTAAAATATATTTTACCCCATTAAATTCGAAAACCCTAATTTACGTGAGTTCTAGTGTAGGATACACCCTCCAATTTAAAGAGCGATGAGTGTGCTCTCCAGACTTGTGGTATTTTTCTTTCCTTTGAAATAAATTTTGCATGGACTCCGGAGCTAAACACAACTTTAATCGGGGTGAGGAGTACACGATTAAAATATATTTTACTCCCATTAAATTCGAAAACCCTAATTTACTGAGTTCTAGTGTAGGATACACCCTCCAATTAAAGAGCGATGAGTGTGCTCTCCAGACTTGTGTATTTTTCTTTCCTAAAAAAATTTTGCATGGACTCCGGAGCTAAACACAACCTTAATCGGGGTGAGGAGTACACGATTAAAATATATTTTACCCCATTAAATTCGAAAACCCTAATTTACGTGAGTTCTAGTGTAGGATACACCCTCCAATTTAAAGAGCGATGAGTGTGCTCTCCAGACTTGTGGTATTTTTCTTTCCTTTGAAATAAATTTTGCATGGACTCCGGAGCTAAACACAACTTTAATCGGGGTGAGGAGTACACGATTAAAATATATTTTACTCCCATTAAATTCGAAAACCCTAATTTACTGAGTTCTAGTGTAGGATACACCCTCCAACTTAAAGAGCGATGAGTGTGCTCTCCAGACTTGTGGTATTTTTCTTTCCTAAATAAATTTTGCATGGACTCCGGAGCTAAACACAACCTTAATCGGGGTGAGGAGTACACGATTAAAATATATTTTACTCCCATTAAATTCGAAAACCCTAATTTACTGAGTTCTAGTGTAGGATACACCCTCCAATTAAAGAGCGATGAGTGTGCTCTCCAGACTTGTGGTATTTTTCTTTCCTTTGAAATAAATTTTGCATGGACTCCGGAGCTAAACACAACTTAATCGGGGTGAGGAGTACACGATTAAAATATATTTTACTCCCATTAAATTCGAAAACCCTAATTTACTGAGTTCTAGTGTAGGATACACCCTCCAATTTAAAGAGCGATGAGTGTGCTCTCCAGACTTGTGGTATTTTTCTTTCCTTGAAATAAATTTTGCATGGACTCCGGAGCTAAACACAACTTAATCGGGGTGAGGAGTACACGATTAAAATATATTTTACTCCCATTAAATTCGAAAACCCTAATTTACGTGAGTTCTAGTGTAGGATACACCCTCCAATTTAAAGAGCGATGAGTGTGCTCTCCAGACTTGTGGTATTTTTCTTTCCTTGAAATAAATTTTGCATGGACTCCGGAGCTAAACACAACTTAATCGGGGTGAGGAGTACACGATTAAAATATATTTTACTCCCATTAAATTCGAAAACCCTAATTTACTGAGTTCTAGTGTAGGATACACCCTCCAATTAAAGAGCGATGAGTGTGCTCTCCAGACTTGTGGTATTTTTCTTTCTGAAAAAATTTTGCATGGACTCCGAGCTAAACACAACTTAATCGGGGTGAGGAGTACACGATTAAAATATATTTTACCCCATTAAATTCGAAAACCCTAATTTACGTGAGTTCTAGTGTAGGATACACCCTCCAATTTAAAGAGCGATGAGTGTGCTCTCCAGACTTGTGGTATTTTTCTTTCCTTTGAAATAAATTTTGCATGGACTCCGGAGCTAAACACAACTTTAATCGGGGTGAGGAGTACACGATTAAAATATATTTTACTCCCATTAAATTCGAAAACCCTAATTTACTGAGTTCTAGTGTAGGATACACCCTCCAATTAAAGAGCGATGAGTGTGCTCTCCAGACTTGTGGTATTTTTCTTTCCTTGAAAAAATTTTGCATGGACTCCGGAGCTAAACACAACTTAATCGGGGTGAGGAGTACACGATTAAAATATATTTTACCCCATTAAATTCGAAAACCTAATTTACGTGAGTTCTAGTGTAGGATACACCCTCCAATTTAAAGAGCGATGAGTGTGCTCTCCAGACTTGTGGTATTTTTCTTTCCTTTGAAATAAATTTTGCATGGACTCCGGAGCTAAACACAACTTTAATCGGGGTGAGGAGTACACGATTAAAATATATTTTACCCCATTAAATTCGAAAACCCTAATTTACGTGAGTTCTAGTGTAGGATACACCCTCCAATTTAAAGAGCGATGAGTGTGCTCTCCAGACTTGTGGTATTTTTCTTTCCTTTGAAATAAATTTTGCATGGACTCCGGAGCTAAACACAACTTTAATCGGGGTGAGGAGTACACGATTAAAATATATTTTACCCCATTAAATTCGAAAACCCTAATTTACTGAGTTCTAGTGTAGGATACACCCTCCAATTAAAGAGCGATGAGTGTGCTCTCCAGACTTGTGGTATTTTTCTTTCCTTTGAAATAAATTTTGCATGGACTCCGGAGCTAAACACAACTTAATCGGGGTGAGGAGTACACGATTAAAATATATTTTACTCCCATTAAATTCGAAAACCTAATTTACTGAGTTCTAGTGTAGGATACACCCTCCAATTAAAGAGCGATGAGTGTGCTCTCCAGACTTGTGTATTTTTCTTTCCTTAAAATAATTTTGCATGGACTCCGGAGCTAAACACAACTTAATCGGGTGAGGAGTACACGATTAAAATATATTTTACCCCATTAAATTCGAAAACCCTAATTTACTGAGTTCTAGTGTAGGATACACCCTCCAATTAAAGAGCGATGAGTGTGCTCTCCAGACTTGTGGTATTTTTCTTTCCTTGAAATAAATTTTGCATGGACTCCGAGCTAAACACAACTTAATCGGGGTGAGGAGTACACGATTAAAATATATTTTACTCCCATTAAATTCGAAAACCCTAATTTACTGAGTTCTAGTGTAGGATACACCCTCCAATTTAAAGAGCGATGAGTGTGCTCTCCAGACTTGTGGTATTTTTCTTTCCTGAAATAAATTTTGCATGGACTCCGGAGCTAAACACAACTTAATCGGGGTGAGGAGTACACGATTAAAATATATTTTACCCCATTAAATTCGAAAACCCTAATTTACGTGAGTTCTAGTGTAGGATACACCCTCCAATTTAAAGAGCGATGAGTGTGCTCTCCAGACTTGTGGTATTTTTCTTTCCTTTGAAATAAATTTTGCATGGACTCCGGAGCTAAACACAACTTTAATCGGGGTGAGGAGTACACGATTAAAATATATTTTACTCCCATTAAATTCGAAAACCTAATTTACTGAGTTCTAGTGTAGGATACACCCTCCAATTAAAGAGCGATGAGTGTGCTCTCCAGACTTGTGTATTTTTCTTTCTAAAATAATTTTGCATGGACTCCGAGCTAAACACAACCTTAATCGGGGTGAGGAGTACACGATTAAAATATATTTTACCCCATTAAATTCGAAAACCCTAATTTACGTGAGTTCTAGTGTAGGATACACCCTCCAATTTAAAGAGCGATGAGTGTGCTCTCCAGACTTGTGGTATTTTTCTTTCCTTTGAAATAAATTTTGCATGGACTCCGGAGCTAAACACAACTTTAATCGGGGTGAGGAGTACACGATTAAAATATATTTTACTCCCATTAAATTCGAAAACCTAATTTACATGAGTTCTAGTGTAGGATACACCCTCCAACTTAAAGAGCGATGAGTGTGCTCTCCAGACTTGTGTATTTTTCTTTCTAAAATAATTTTGCATGGACTCCGGAGCTAAACACAACCTTAATCGGGGTGAGGAGTACACGATTAAAATATATTTTACCCCATTAAATTCGAAAACCCTAATTTACGTGAGTTCTAGTGTAGGATACACCCTCCAATTTAAAGAGCGATGAGTGTGCTCTCCAGACTTGTGGTATTTTTCTTTCCTTGAAATAAATTTTGCATGGACTCCGGAGCTAAACACAACTTTAATCGGGTGAGGAGTACACGATTAAAATATATTTTACTCCCATTAAATTCGAAAACCCTAATTTACTGAGTTCTAGTGTAGGATACACCCTCCAATTAAAGAGCGATGAGTGTGCTCTCCAGACTTGTGGTATTTTTCTTTCCTTAAATAATTTTGCATGGACTCCGAGCTAAACACAACTTAATCGGGGTGAGGAGTACACGATTAAATATATTTTACTCCCATTAAATTCGAAAACCTAATTTACTGAGTTCTAGTGTAGGATACACCCTCCAATTAAAGAGCGATGAGTGTGCTCTCCAGACTTGTGGTATTTTTCTTTCCTTTGAAATAATTTTGCATGGACTCCGGAGCTAAACACAACTTTAATCGGGGTGAGGAGTACACGATTAAAATATATTTTACTCCCATTAAATTCGAAAACCTAATTTACGTGTTCTAGTGTAGGATACACCCTCCAATTTAAAGAGCGATGAGTGCTCTCCAGACTTGTGGTATTTTTCTTTCTCAAAAAATTTTGCATGGACTCCGGAGCTAAACACAACCTTAATCGGGGTGAGGAGTACACGATTAAAATATATTTTACCCCATTAAATTCGAAAACCCTAATTTACGTGAGTTCTAGTGTAGATACACCCTCCAATTTAAAGAGCGATGAGTGTGCTCTCCAGACTTGTGGTATTTTTCTTTCCTTTGAAATAAATTTTGCATGGACTCCGGAGCTAAACACAACTTTAATCGGGGTGAGGTGTACACGATTAAAATATATTTTACTCCCATTAAATTCGAAAACCCTAATTTACGTGAGTTCTAGTGTAGGATACACCCTCCAATTAAAGAGCGATGAGTGTGCTCTCCAGACTTGTG
>NC_092039.1:58997567-59022129 GCF_003086295.3 Arachis hypogaea
TTTACGTGAGTTCTAGTGTAGGATACACCCTCCAATTTAAAGAGCGATGAGTGTGCTCTCCAGACTGTGGTATTTTTCTTTCCTTTGAAAATAAATTTTGCATGGACTCCGGAGCTAAACACACTTTAATCGGGTGAGGAGTACACGATTAAAATATATTTTACTCCCATTAAATTCGAAAACCCTAATTTACATGAGTTCTAGTGTAGGATACACCCTCCAATTAAAGAGCGATGAGTGTGCTCTCCAGACTTGTGGTATTTTTCTTTCCTTTGAAAAATTTTTGCATGGACTCCGGAGCTAAACACAACTTTAATCGGGGTGAGGAGTACACGATTAAAATATATTTTACTCCATTAAATTCGAAAACCCTAATTTACGTGAGTTCTAGTGTAGGATACACCCTCCAATTTAAAGAGCGATGAGTGTGCTCTCCAGACTTGTGGTATTTTTCTTTCCTTTGAAATAAATTTTGCATGGACTCCGGAGCTAAACACAACTTAATCGGGGTGAGGTGTACACGATTAAAATATATTTTACTCCCATTAAATTCGAAAACCCTAATTTACGTGAGTTCTAGTGTAGGATACACCTCCAATTTAAAGAGCGATGAGTGTGCTCTCCAGACTTGTGGTATTTTTCTTCCTTTGAAAAAATTTTGCATGGACTCCGGAGCTAAACACAACTTTAATCGGGGTGAGGAGTACACGATTAAAATATATTTTACTCCCATTAAATTCGAAAACCCTAATTTACATGAGTTCTAGTGTAGGATACACCCTCCAATTAAAGAGCGATGAGTGTGCTCTCCAGACTTGTGCTATTTTTCTTTCTAAAAATGAATTTTGCATGGACTCCGGAGCTAAACACAACCTTAATCGGGGTGAGGAGTACACGATTAAAATATATTTTACCCCATTAAATTCGAAAACCCTAATTTACATGAGTTCTAGTGTAGGATACACCCTCCAATTTAAAGAGCGATGAGTGTGCTCTCCAGACTTGTGGTATTTTTCTTTCCTTTGAAAAAAATTTTGCATGGACTCCGGAGCTAAACACAACTTAATCGGGGTGAGGTGTACACGATTAAAATATATTTTACTCCCATTAAATTCGAAAACCCTAATTTACATGAGTTCTAGTGTAGGATACACCCTCCAATTTAAAGAGCGATGAGTGTGCTCTCCAGACTTGTGGTATTTTTCTTTCCTAAAATAAATTTTGCATGGACTCCGAGCTAAACACAACTTAATCGGGGTGAGGAGTACACGATTAAAATATATTTTACTCCCATTAAATTCGAAAACCCTAATTTACGTGAGTTCTAGTGTAGGATACACCTCCAATTTAAAGAGCGATGAGTGTGCTCTCCAGACTTGTGGTATTTTTCTTTCCTTTGAAATAAATTTTGCATGGACTCCGGAGCTAAACACAACTTAATCGGGGTGAGGAGTACACGATTAAAATATATTTTACTCCCATTAAATTCGAAAACCTAATTTACATGAGTTCTAGTGTAGGATACACCCTCCAATTTAAAGAGCGATGAGTGTGCTCTCCAGACTTGTGGTATTTTTCTTTCCTTTGAAATAATTTTGCATGGACTCCGGAGCTAAACACAACTTAATCGGGGTGAGGAGTACACGATTAAAATATATTTTACTCCCATTAAATTCGAAAACCCTAATTTACATGAGTTCTAGTGTAGGATACACCCTCCAATTAAAGAGCGATGAGTGTGCTCTCCAGACTTGTGGTATTTTTCTTTCCTCAAAAAAATTTTGCATGGACTCCGGAGCTAAACACAACTTAATCGGGGTGAGGTGTACACGATTAAAATATATTTTACCCCATTAAATTCGAAAACCCTAATTTACATGAGTTCTAGTGTAGGATACACCCTCCAATTTAAAGAGCGATGAGTGTGCTCTCCAGACTTGTGGTATTTTTCTTTACTCAAAAATAAATTTTGCATGGAATCCGGAGCTAAACACAACCTTAATCGGGGTGAGGAGTACACGATTAAAATATATTTTACCCCATTAAATTCGAAAACCCTAATTTACGTGAGTTCTAGTGTAGGATACACCCTCCAATTTAAAGAGCGATGAGTGTGCTCTCCAGACTTGTGGTATTTTTCTTTCCTTTGAAATAAATTTTGCATGGACTCCGGAGCTAAACACAACTTAATCGGGGTGAGGAGTACACGATTAAAATATATTTTACCCCATTAAATTCGAAAACCCTAATTTACATGAGTTCTAGTGTAGGATACACCCTCCAATTTAAAGAGCGATGAGTGTGCTCTCCAGACTTGTGGTATTTTTCTTTCCTTTGAAATAAATTTTGCATGGACTCCGGAGCTAAACACAACTTAATCGGGGTGAGGAGTACACGATTAAAATATATTTTACTCCCATTAAATTCGAAAACCCTAATTTACATGAGTTCTAGTGTAGGATACACCCTCCAATTAAAGAGCGATGAGTGTGCTCTCCAGACTTGTGGTATTTTTCTTTCCTTTGAAAAAATTTTGCATGGACTCCGGAGCTAAACACAACTTAATCGGGGTGAGGAGTACACGATTAAAATATATTTTACTCCCATTAAATTCGAAAACCCTAATTTACGTGAGTTCTAGTGTAGGATACACCCTCCAATTTAAAGAGCGATGAGTGTGCTCTCCAGACTTGTGGTATTTTTCTTTCCTTTGAAAAATAAATTTTGCATGGACTCCGGAGCTAAACACAACTTAATCGGGGTGAGGAGTACACGATTAAAATATATTTTACCCCATTAAATTCGAAAACCCTAATTTACGTGAGTTCTAGTGTAGGATACACCCTCCAATTTAAAGAGCGATGAGTGTGCTCTCCAGACTTGTGGTATTTTTCTTTCCTTTGAAATAAATTTTGCATGGACTCCGGAGCTAAACACAACTTTAATCGGGGTGAGGAGTACACGATTAAAATATATTTTACTCCCATTAAATTCGAAAACCCTAATTTACATGAGTTCTAGTGTAGGATACACCCTCCAATTTAAAGAGCGATGAGTGTGCTCTCCAGACTTGTGGTATTTTTCTTTCCAAAAAATTTTGCATGGACTCCGGAGCTAAACACAACCTTAATCGGGGTGAGGAGTACACGATTAAAATATATTTTACTCCCATTAAATTCGAAAACCCTAATTTACATGAGTTCTAGTGTAGGATACACCCTCCAATTTAAAGAGCGATGAGTGTGCTCTCCAGACTTGTGGTATTTTTCTTTCCTTTGAAATAAATTTTGCATGGACTCCGGAGCTAAACACAACTTAATCGGGGTGAGGAGTACACGATTAAAATATATTTTACTCCCATTAAATTCGAAAACCCTAATTTACATGAGTTCTAGTGTAGGATACACCCTCCAATTTAAAGAGCGATGAGTGTGCTCTCCAGACTTGTGGTATTTTTCTTTCCTTTGAAATAAATTTTGCATGGACTCCGGAGCTAAACACAACTTAATCGGGGTGAGGAGTACACGATTAAAATATATTTTACTCCCATTAAATTCGAAAACCCTAATTTACATGAGTTCTAGTGTAGGATACACCCTCCAATTTAAAGAGCGATGAGTGTGCTCTCCAGACTTGTGGTATTTTTCTTTCCTTTGAAATAAATTTTGCATGGACTCCGGAGCTAAACACAACTTAATCGGGGTGAGGAGTACACGATTAAAATATATTTTACTCCCATTAAATTCGAAAACCCTAATTTACATGAGTTCTAGTGTAGGATACACCCTCCAATTTAAAGAGCGATGAGTGTGCTCTCCAGACTTGTGGTATTTTTCTTTTAAAAAATTTTGCATGGACTCCGGAGCTAAACACAACTTAATCGGGGTGAGGAGTACACGATTAAAATATATTTTACTCCCATTAAATTCGAAAACCCTAATTTACATGAGTTCTAGTGTAGGATACACCCTCCAATTTAAAGAGCGATGAGTGTGCTCTCCAGACTTGTGGTATTTTTCTTTCCTCAAAAAAATTTTGCATGGACTCCGGAGCTAAACACAACCTTAATCGGGGTGAGGAGTACACGATTAAAATATATTTTACTCCCATTAAATTCGAAAACCCTAATTTACGTGAGTTCTAGTGTAGGATACACCCTCCAATTTAAAGAGCGATGAGTGTGCTCTCCAGACTTGTGGTATTTTTCTTTCCTTTGAAATAAATTTTGCATGGACTCCGGAGCTAAACACAACTTAATCGGGGTGAGGAGTACACGATTAAAATATATTTTACTCCCATTAAATTCGAAAACCCTAATTTACATGAGTTCTAGTGTAGGATACACCCTCCAATTTAAAGAGCGATGAGTGTGCTCTCCAGACTTGTGGTATTTTTCTTTCTCAAAATGAATTTTGCATGGACTCCGGAGCTAAACACAACTTAATCGGGGTGAGGAGTACACGATTAAAATATATTTTACCCCATTAAATTCGAAAACCCTAATTTACGTGAGTTCTAGTGTAGGATACACCCTCCAATTTAAAGAGCGATGAGTGTGCTCTCCAGACTTGTGGTATTTTTCTTTCCTTTGAAATAAATTTTGCATGGACTCCGGAGCTAAACACAACTTAATCGGGGTGAGGTGTACACGATTAAAATATATTTTACTCCCATTAAATTCGAAAACCCTAATTTACATGAGTTCTAGTGTAGGATACACCCTCCAATTTAAAGAGCGATGAGTGTGCTCTCCAGACTTGTGGTATTTTTCTTTCTCAAAAAATTTTGCATGGACTCCGGAGCTAAACACAACCTTAATCGGGGTGAGGAGTACACGATTAAAATATATTTTACCCCATTAAATTCGAAAACCCTAATTTACGTGAGTTCTAGTGTAGGATACACCCTCCAATTTAAAGAGCGATGAGTGTGCTCTCCAGACTTGTGGTATTTTTCTTTCCTTTGAAATAAATTTTGCATGGACTCCGGAGCTAAACACAACTTAATCGGGGTGAGGAGTACACGATTAAAATATATTTTACTCCCATTAAATTCGAAAACCCTAATTTACATGAGTTCTAGTGTAGGATACACCCTCCAATTAAAGAGCGATGAGTGTGCTCTCCAGACTTGTGGTATTTTTCTTTCAAAAAAATTTTGCATGGACTCCGAGCTAAACACAACCTTAATCGGGGAGGAGTACACGATTAAAATATATTTTACCCCATTAAATTCGAAAACCCTAATTTACGTGAGTTCTAGTGTAGGATACACCCTCCAATTTAAAGAGCGATGAGTGTGCTCTCCAGACTTGTGGTATTTTTCTTTCCTTTGAAATAAATTTTGCATGGACTCCGGAGCTAAACACAACTTAATCGGGGTGAGGAGTACACGATTAAAATATATTTTACTCCCATTAAATTCGAAAACCCTAATTTACATGAGTTCTAGTGTAGGATACACCCTCCAATTAAAGAGCGATGAGTGTGCTCTCCAGACTTGTGGTATTTTTCTTTCTCAAAAATGAATTTTGCATGGACTCCGGAGCTAAACACAACCTTAATCGGGGTGAGGAGTACACGATTAAAATATATTTTACCCCATTAAATTCGAAAACCCTAATTTACGTGAGTTCTAGTGTAGGATACACCCTCCAATTTAAAGAGCGATGAGTGTGCTCTCCAGACTTGTGGTATTTTTCTTTCCTTTGAAATAAATTTTGCATGGACTCCGGAGCTAAACACAACTTTAATCGGGGTGAGGAGTACACGATTAAAATATATTTTACTCCCATTAAATTCGAAAACCCTAATTTACATGAGTTCTAGTGTAGGATACACCCTCCAATTTAAAGAGCGATGAGTGTGCTCTCCAGACTTGTGGTATTTTTCTTTCCTCAAAAAAATTTTGCATGGACTCCGGAGCTAAACACAACCTTAATCGGGGTGAGGAGTACACGATTAAAATATATTTTACCCCATTAAATTCGAAAACCCTAATTTACGTGAGTTCTAGTGTAGGATACACCCTCCAATTTAAAGAGCGATGAGTGTGCTCTCCAGACTTGTGGTATTTTTCTTTCCTTTGAAATAAATTTTGCATGGACTCCGGAGCTAAACACAACTTAATCGGGGTGAGGAGTACACGATTAAAATATATTTTACTCCCATTAAATTCGAAAACCCTAATTTACATGAGTTCTAGTGTAGGATACACCCTCCAATTTAAAGAGCGATGAGTGTGCTCTCCAGACTTGTGGTATTTTTCTTTCCTCAAAAAATTTTGCATGGACTCCGGAGCTAAACACAACCTTAATCGGGGTGAGGAGTACACGATTAAAATATATTTTACCCCATTAAATTCGAAAACCCTAATTTACGTGAGTTCTAGTGTAGGATACACCCTCCAATTTAAAGAGCGATGAGTGTGCTCTCCAGACTTGTGGTATTTTTCTTTCCTTTGAAATAAATTTTGCATGGACTCCGGAGCTAAACACAACTTTAATCGGGGTGAGGAGTACACGATTAAAATATATTTTACTCCCATTAAATTCGAAAACCCTAATTTACATGAGTTCTAGTGTAGGATACACCCTCCAATTTAAAGAGCGATGAGTGTGCTCTCCAGACTTGTGGTATTTTTCTTTCCTCAAAAAATTTTGCATGGACTCCGGAGCTAAACACAACTTAATCGGGGTGAGGAGTACACGATTAAAATATATTTTACCCCATTAAATTCGAAAACCCTAATTTACGTGAGTTCTAGTGTAGGATACACCCTCCAATTTAAAGAGCGATGAGTGTGCTCTCCAGACTTGTGGTATTTTTCTTTCCTTTGAAATAAATTTTGCATGGACTCCGGAGCTAAACACAACTTAATCGGGGTGAGGAGTACACGATTAAAATATATTTTACTCCCATTAAATTCGAAAACCCTAATTTACATGAGTTCTAGTGTAGGATACACCCTCCAATTTAAAGAGCGATGAGTGTGCTCTCCAGACTTGTGGTATTTTTCTTTCCTCAAAAAAATTTTGCATGGACTCCGGAGCTAAACACAACCTTAATCGGGGTGAGGAGTACACGATTAAAATATATTTTACCCCATTAAATTCGAAAACCCTAATTTACGTGAGTTCTAGTGTAGGATACACCCTCCAATTTAAAGAGCGATGAGTGTGCTCTCCAGACTTGTGGTATTTTTCTTTCCTTTGAAATAAATTTTGCATGGACTCCGGAGCTAAACACAACTTAATCGGGGTGAGGAGTACACGATTAAAATATATTTTACTCCCATTAAATTCGAAAACCCTAATTTACAGTTCTAGTGTAGGATACACCCTCCAATTTAAAGAGCGATGAGTGTGCTCTCCAGACTTGTGGTATTTTTCTTTCCTAAAAAATTTTGCATGGACTCCGGAGCTAAACACAACCTTAATCGGGGTGAGGAGTACACGATTAAAATATATTTTACCCCATTAAATTCGAAAACCCTAATTTACATGAGTTCTAGTGTAGGATACACCCTCCAATTTAAAGAGCGATGAGTGTGCTCTCCAGACTTGTGGTATTTTTCTTTCCTTTGAAATAAATTTTGCATGGACTCCGGAGCTAAACACAACTTAATCGGGGTGAGGAGTACACGATTAAAATATATTTTACTCCCATTAAATTCGAAAACCCTAATTTACATGAGTTCTAGTGTAGGATACACCCTCCAATTTAAAGAGCGATGAGTGTGCTCTCCAGACTTGTGGTATTTTTCTTTCCTCAAAAAATTTTGCATGGACTCCGGAGCTAAACACAACCTTAATCGGGGTGAGGAGTACACGATTAAAATATATTTTACCCCATTAAATTCGAAAACCCTAATTTACGTGAGTTCTAGTGTAGGATACACCCTCCAATTTAAAGAGCGATGAGTGTGCTCTCCAGACTTGTGGTATTTTTCTTTCCTTTGAAATAAATTTTGCATGGACTCCGGAGCTAAACACAACTTAATCGGGGTGAGGAGTACACGATTAAAATATATTTTACTCCCATTAAATTCGAAAACCCTAATTTACATGAGTTCTAGTGTAGGATACACCCTCCAATTTAAAGAGCGATGAGTGTGCTCTCCAGACTTGTGGTATTTTTCTTTCCTGAAAAAATTTTGCATGGACTCCGGAGCTAAACACAACTTAATCGGGTGAGGAGTACACGATTAAAATATATTTTACTCCCATTAAATTCGAAAACCCTAATTTACATGAGTTCTAGTGTAGGATACACCCTCCAATTTAAAGAGCGATGAGTGTGCTCTCCAGACTTGTGGTATTTTTCTTTCCTTTGAAATAAATTTTGCATGGACTCCGGAGCTAAACACAACTTAATCGGGGTGAGGAGTACACGATTAAAATATATTTTACCCCATTAAATTCGAAAACCCTAATTTACGTGAGTTCTAGTGTAGGATACACCCTCCAATTTAAAGAGCGATGAGTGTGCTCTCCAGACTTGTGGTATTTTTCTTTCCTCAAATAAATTTTGCATGGACTCCGGAGCTAAACACAACTTAATCGGGGTGAGGAGTACACGATTAAAATATATTTTACTCCCATTAAATTCGAAAACCCTAATTTACGTGAGTTCTAGTGTAGGATACACCCTCCAATTTAAAGAGCGATGAGTGTGCTCTCCAGACTTGTGGTATTTTTCTTTCCTTTGAAATAAATTTTGCATGGACTCCGGAGCTAAACACAACCTTAATCGGGGTGAGGAGTACACGATTAAAATATATTTTACTCCCATTAAATTCGAAAACCCTAATTTACATGAGTTCTAGTGTAGGATACACCCTCCAATTTAAAGAGCGATGAGTGTGCTCTCCAGACTTGTGGTATTTTTCTTTCCTCAAAAAATTTTGCATGGACTCCGGAGCTAAACACAACCTTAATCGGGGTGAGGAGTACACGATTAAAATATATTTTACTCCCATTAAATTCGAAAACCCTAATTTACATGAGTTCTAGTGTAGGATACACCCTCCAATTTAAAGAGCGATGAGTGTGCTCTCCAGACTTGTGGTATTTTTCTTTCCTTTGAAAAAATTTTGCATGGACTCCGGAGCTAAACACAACCTTAATCGGGGTGAGGAGTACACGATTAAAATATATTTTACTCCCATTAAATTCGAAAACCCTAATTTACATGAGTTCTAGTGTAGGATACACCCTCCAATTTAAAGAGCGATGAGTGTGCTCTCCAGACTTGTGGTATTTTTCTTTCCTTTGAAAAAATTTTGCATGGACTCCGGAGCTAAACACAACTTAATCGGGGTGAGGAGTACACGATTAAAATATATTTTACTCCCATTAAATTCGAAAACCCTAATTTACATGAGTTCTAGTGTAGGATACACCCTCCAATTTAAAGAGCGATGAGTGTGCTCTCCAGACTTGTGGTATTTTTCTTTCCTTTGAAATAAATTTTGCATGGACTCCGGAGCTAAACACAACTTAATCGGGGTGAGGAGTACACGATTAAAATATATTTTACCCCATTAAATTCGAAAACCCTAATTTACATGAGTTCTAGTGTAGGATACACCCTCCAATTTAAAGAGCGATGAGTGTGCTCTCCAGACTTGTGGTATTTTTCTTTCCTCAAAAAAATTTTGCATGGACTCCGGAGCTAAACACAACTTAATCGGGGTGAGGAGTACACGATTAAAATATATTTTACTCCCATTAAATTCGAAAACCCTAATTTACGTGAGTTCTAGTGTAGGATACACCCTCCAATTTAAAGAGCGATGAGTGTGCTCTCCAGACTTGTGGTATTTTTCTTTCCTTTGAAATAAATTTTGCATGGACTCCGGAGCTAAACACAACTTAATCGGGGTGAGGAGTACACGATTAAAATATATTTTACTCCCATTAAATTCGAAAACCCTAATTTACATGAGTTCTAGTGTAGGATACACCCTCCAATTTAAAGAGCGATGAGTGTGCTCTCCAGACTTGTGGTATTTTTCTTTCCTTTGAAAAAAATTTTGCATGGACTCCGGAGCTAAACACAACTTAATCGGGGTGAGGAGTACACGATTAAAATATATTTTACTCCCATTAAATTCGAAAACCCTAATTTACATGAGTTCTAGTGTAGGATACACCCTCCAATTTAAAGAGCGATGAGTGTGCTCTCCAGACTTGTGGTATTTTTCTTTCCTTTGAAATAAATTTTGCATGGACTCCGGAGCTAAACACAACTTAATCGGGGTGAGGAGTACACGATTAAAATATATTTTACCCCATTAAATTCGAAAACCCTAATTTACATGAGTTCTAGTGTAGGATACACCCTCCAATTTAAAGAGCGATGAGTGTGCTCTCCAGACTTGTGGTATTTTTCTTTCCTTTGAAAAAATTTTGCATGGACTCCGGAGCTAAACACAACTTAATCGGGGTGAGGAGTACACGATTAAAATATATTTTACTCCCATTAAATTCGAAAACCCTAATTTACATGAGTTCTAGTGTAGGATACACCCTCCAATTTAAAGAGCGATGAGTGTGCTCTCCAGACTTGTGGTATTTTTCTTTCCTTTGAAATAAATTTTGCATGGACTCCGGAGCTAAACACAACTTAATCGGGGTGAGGAGTACACGATTAAAATATATTTTACCCCATTAAATTCGAAAACCCTAATTTACATGAGTTCTAGTGTAGGATACACCCTCCAATTTAAAGAGCGATGAGTGTGCTCTCCAGACTTGTGGTATTTTTCTTTCCTTTGAAATAAATTTTGCATGGACTCCGGAGCTAAACACAACTTAATCGGGGAGGAGTACACGATTAAAATATATTTTACTCCCATTAAATTCGAAAACCCTAATTTACATGAGTTCTAGTGTAGGATACACCCTCCAATTTAAAGAGCGATGAGTGTGCTCTCCAGACTTGTGGTATTTTTCTTTCCTCAAAAAATTTTGCATGGACTCCGGAGCTAAACACAACTTAATCGGGGTGAGGAGTACACGATTAAAATATATTTTACTCCCATTAAATTCGAAAACCCTAATTTACATGAGTTCTAGTGTAGGATACACCCTCCAATTTAAAGAGCGATGAGTGTGCTCTCCAGACTTGTGGTATTTTTCTTTCCTTTGAAAAAAATTTTGCATGGACTCCGGAGCTAAACACAACTTAATCGGGGTGAGGAGTACACGATTAAAATATATTTTACTCCCATTAAATTCGAAAACCCTAATTTACATGAGTTCTAGTGTAGGATACACCCTCCAATTTAAAGAGCGATGAGTGTGCTCTCCAGACTTGTGGTATTTTTCTTTCCTTTGAAAAAATTTTGCATGGACTCCGGAGCTAAACACAACTTAATCGGGGTGAGGAGTACACGATTAAAATATATTTTACTCCCATTAAATTCGAAAACCCTAATTTACATGAGTTCTAGTGTAGGATACACCCTCCAATTTAAAGAGCGATGAGTGTGCTCTCCAGACTTGTGGTATTTTTCTTTCCTCAAAAAAATTTTGCATGGACTCCGGAGCTAAACACAACTTAATCGGGGTGAGGAGTACACGATTAAAATATATTTTACCCCATTAAATTCGAAAACCCTAATTTACGTGAGTTCTAGTGTAGGATACACCCTCCAATTTAAAGAGCGATGAGTGTGCTCTCCAGACTTGTGGTATTTTTCTTTCCTTTGAAATAAATTTTGCATGGACTCCGGAGCTAAACACAACTTAATCGGGGTGAGGAGTACACGATTAAAATATATTTTACTCCCATTAAATTCGAAAACCCTAATTTACATGAGTTCTAGTGTAGGATACACCCTCCAATTTAAAGAGCGATGAGTGTGCTCTCCAGACTTGTGGTATTTTTCTTTCCTAAAAAATTTTGCATGGACTCCGGAGCTAAACACAACTTAATCGGGGTGAGGAGTACACGATTAAAATATATTTTACCCCATTAAATTCGAAAACCCTAATTTACGTGAGTTCTAGTGTAGGATACACCCTCCAATTTAAAGAGCGATGAGTGTGCTCTCCAGACTTGTGGTATTTTTCTTTCCTTTGAAATAAATTTTGCATGGACTCCGGAGCTAAACACAACTTAATCGGGGTGAGGAGTACACGATTAAAATATATTTTACTCCCATTAAATTCGAAAACCCTAATTTACATGAGTTCTAGTGTAGGATACACCCTCCAATTTAAAGAGCGATGAGTGTGCTCTCCAGACTTGTGGTATTTTTCTTTCCTAAAAATTTTGCATGGACTCCGGAGCTAAACACAACCTTAATCGGGGTGAGGAGTACACGATTAAAATATATTTTACCCCATTAAATTCGAAAACCCTAATTTACGTGAGTTCTAGTGTAGGATACACCCTCCAATTTAAAGAGCGATGAGTGTGCTCTCCAGACTTGTGGTATTTTTCTTTCCTTTGAAAAAATTTTGCATGGACTCCGGAGCTAAACACAACTTAATCGGGGTGAGGAGTACACGATTAAAATATATTTTACTCCCATTAAATTCGAAAACCCTAATTTACATGAGTTCTAGTGTAGGATACACCCTCCAATTTAAAGAGCGATGAGTGTGCTCTCCAGACTTGTGGTATTTTTCTTTCCTAAAAAATTTTGCATGGACTCCGGAGCTAAACACAACCTTAATCGGGGTGAGGAGTACACGATTAAAATATATTTTACCCCATTAAATTCGAAAACCCTAATTTACGTGAGTTCTAGTGTAGGATACACCCTCCAATTTAAAGAGCGATGAGTGTGCTCTCCAGACTTGTGGTATTTTTCTTTCCTTTGAAATAAATTTTGCATGGACTCCGGAGCTAAACACAACTTAATCGGGGTGAGGAGTACACGATTAAAATATATTTTACTCCCATTAAATTCGAAAACCCTAATTTACATGAGTTCTAGTGTAGGATACACCCTCCAATTTAAAGAGCGATGAGTGTGCTCTCCAGACTTGTGGTATTTTTCTTTCCTTTGAAATAAATTTTGCATGGACTCCGGAGCTAAACACAACTTAATCGGGGTGAGGAGTACACGATTAAAATATATTTTACTCCCATTAAATTCGAAAACCCTAATTTACATGAGTTCTAGTGTAGGATACACCCTCCAATTTAAAGAGCGATGAGTGTGCTCTCCAGACTTGTGGTATTTTTCTTTCCTTTGAAAAATTTTGCATGGACTCCGGAGCTAAACACAACTTAATCGGGGTGAGGAGTACACGATTAAAATATATTTTACCCCATTAAATTCGAAAACCCTAATTTACATGAGTTCTAGTGTAGGATACACCCTCCAATTTAAAGAGCGATGAGTGTGCTCTCCAGACTTGTGGTATTTTTCTTTCCTTTGAAAAAAATTTTGCATGGACTCCGGAGCTAAACACAACTTAATCGGGGTGAGGAGTACACGATTAAAATATATTTTACTCCCATTAAATTCGAAAACCTAATTTACATGAGTTCTAGTGTAGGATACACCCTCCAATTTAAAGAGCGATGAGTGTGCTCTCCAGACTTGTGGTATTTTTCTTTGAAATAAATTTTGCATGGACTCCGGAGCTAAACACAACTTAATCGGGGTGAGGAGTACACGATTAAAATATATTTTACTCCCATTAAATTCGAAAACCCTAATTTACATGAGTTCTAGTGTAGGATACACCCTCCAATTTAAAGAGCGATGAGTGTGCTCTCCAGACTTGTGGTATTTTTCTTTCCTTTGAAAAAAATTTTGCATGGACTCCGGAGCTAAACACAACTTAATCGGGGTGAGGAGTACACGATTAAAATATATTTTACTCCCATTAAATTCGAAAACCCTAATTTACGTGAGTTCTAGTGTAGGATACACCCTCCAATTTAAAGAGCGATGAGTGTGCTCTCCAGACTTGTGGTATTTTTCTTTCCTTTGAAATAATTTTGCATGGACTCCGGAGCTAAACACAACTTAATCGGGGTGAGGAGTACACGATTAAAATATATTTTACTCCCATTAAATTCGAAAACCCTAATTTACATGAGTTCTAGTGTAGGATACACCCTCCAATTTAAAGAGCGATGAGTGTGCTCTCCAGACTTGTGGTATTTTTCTTTCCTTTGAAAAAATTTTGCATGGACTCCGGAGCTAAACACAACCTTAATCGGGGTGAGGAGTACACGATTAAAATATATTTTACTCCCATTAAATTCGAAAACCCTAATTTACATGAGTTCTAGTGTAGGATACACCCTCCAATTTAAAGAGCGATGAGTGTGCTCTCCAGACTTGTGGTATTTTTCTTTCCTTTGAAAAAATTTTGCATGGACTCCGGAGCTAAACACAACCTTAATCGGGGTGAGGAGTACACGATTAAAATATATTTTACTCCCATTAAATTCGAAAACCCTAATTTACATGAGTTCTAGTGTAGGATACACCCTCCAATTTAAAGAGCGATGAGTGTGCTCTCCAGACTTGTGGTATTTTTCTTTCCAAAAAAATTTTGCATGGACTCCGGAGCTAAACACAACCTTAATCGGGGTGAGGAGTACACGATTAAAATATATTTTACCCCATTAAATTCGAAAACCCTAATTTACGTGAGTTCTAGTGTAGGATACACCCTCCAATTTAAAGAGCGATGAGTGTGCTCTCCAGACTTGTGGTATTTTTCTTTCCTTTGAAATAAATTTTGCATGGACTCCGGAGCTAAACACAACTTAATCGGGGTGAGGAGTACACGATTAAAATATATTTTACTCCCATTAAATTCGAAAACCCTAATTTACATGAGTTCTAGTGTAGGATACACCCTCCAATTTAAAGAGCGATGAGTGTGCTCTCCAGACTTGTGGTATTTTTCTTTCCTAAAAAATTTTGCATGGACTCCGGAGCTAAACACAACTTAATCGGGGTGAGGAGTACACGATTAAAATATATTTTACCCCATTAAATTCGAAAACCCTAATTTACATGAGTTCTAGTGTAGGATACACCCTCCAATTTAAAGAGCGATGAGTGTGCTCTCCAGACTTGTGGTATTTTTCTTTCCTTTGAAATAAATTTTGCATGGACTCCGGAGCTAAACACAACTTAATCGGGTGAGGAGTACACGATTAAAATATATTTTACTCCCATTAAATTCGAAAACCCTAATTTACATGAGTTCTAGTGTAGGATACACCCTCCAATTTAAAGAGCGATGAGTGTGCTCTCCAGACTTGTGGTATTTTTCTTTAAAAAATTTTTGCATGGACTCCGGAGCTAAACACAACTTAATCGGGGTGAGGAGTACACGATTAAAATATATTTTACTCCCATTAAATTCGAAAACCCTAATTTACGTGAGTTCTAGTGTAGGATACACCCTCCAATTTAAAGAGCGATGAGTGTGCTCTCCAGACTTGTGGTATTTTTCTTTCCTTTGAAAAAATTTTGCATGGACTCCGGAGCTAAACACAACTTAATCGGGGTGAGGAGTACACGATTAAAATATATTTTACTCCCATTAAATTCGAAAACCTAATTTACATGAGTTCTAGTGTAGGATACACCCTCCAATTTAAAGAGCGATGAGTGTGCTCTCCAGACTTGTGGTATTTTTCTTTCCTTTGAAAAAATTTTGCATGGACTCCGGAGCTAAACACAACTTAATCGGGGTGAGGAGTACACGATTAAAATATATTTTACTCCCATTAAATTCGAAAACCTAATTTACGTGAGTTCTAGTGTAGGATACACCCTCCAATTTAAAGAGCGATGAGTGTGCTCTCCAGACTTGTGGTATTTTTCTTTCCTTTGAAAAAATTTTGCATGGACTCCGGAGCTAAACACAACTTAATCGGGGTGAGGAGTACACGATTAAAATATATTTTACTCCCATTAAATTCGAAAACCCTAATTTACGTGAGTTCTAGTGTAGGATACACCCTCCAATTTAAAGAGCGATGAGTGTGCTCTCCAGACTTGTGGTATTTTTCTTTCCTTTGAAATAAATTTTGCATGGACTCCGGAGCTAAACACAACTTAATCGGGGTGAGGAGTACACGATTAAAATATATTTTACTCCCATTAAATTCGAAAACCCTAATTTACATGAGTTCTAGTGTAGGATACACCCTCCAATTTAAAGAGCGATGAGTGTGCTCTCCAGACTTGTGGTATTTTTCTTTCAAAAAATTTTGCATGGACTCCGGAGCTAAACACAACTTAATCGGGGTGAGGAGTACACGATTAAAATATATTTTACCCCATTAAATTCGAAAACCCTAATTTACGTGAGTTCTAGTGTAGGATACACCCTCCAATTTAAAGAGCGATGAGTGTGCTCTCCAGACTTGTGGTATTTTTCTTTCCTGAAATAAATTTTGCATGGACTCCGGAGCTAAACACAACTTAATCGGGGTGAGGAGTACACGATTAAAATATATTTTACCCCATTAAATTCGAAAACCCTAATTTACATGAGTTCTAGTGTAGGATACACCCTCCAATTTAAAGAGCGATGAGTGTGCTCTCCAGACTTGTGGTATTTTTCTTTAAAAAATTTTGCATGGACTCCGGAGCTAAACACAACTTAATCGGGGTGAGGAGTACACGATTAAAATATATTTTACTCCCATTAAATTCGAAAACCCTAATTTACGTGAGTTCTAGTGTAGGATACACCCTCCAATTTAAAGAGCGATGAGTGTGCTCTCCAGACTTGTGGTATTTTTCTTTCCTTTGAAATAAATTTTGCATGGACTCCGGAGCTAAACACAACTTAATCGGGGTGAGGAGTACACGATTAAAATATATTTTACTCCCATTAAATTCGAAAACCCTAATTTACATGAGTTCTAGTGTAGGATACACCCTCCAATTTAAAGAGCGATGAGTGTGCTCTCCAGACTTGTGGTATTTTTCTTTCCTTAAAAAAATTTTGCATGGACTCCGGAGCTAAACACAACCTTAATCGGGGAGGAGTACACGATTAAAATATATTTTACTCCCATTAAATTCGAAAACCTAATTTACATGAGTTCTAGTGTAGGATACACCCTCCAATTTAAAGAGCGATGAGTGTGCTCTCCAGACTTGTGGTATTTTTCTTTCCTTTGAAATAAATTTTGCATGGACTCCGGAGCTAAACACAACTTAATCGGGGTGAGGAGTACACGATTAAAATATATTTTACTCCCATTAAATTCGAAAACCCTAATTTACGTGAGTTCTAGTGTAGGATACACCCTCCAATTTAAAGAGCGATGAGTGTGCTCTCCAGACTTGTGGTATTTTTCTTTCCTTGAAAAAAATTTTGCATGGACTCCGGAGCTAAACACAACTTAATCGGGGTGAGGAGTACACGATTAAAATATATTTTACTCCCATTAAATTCGAAAACCCTAATTTACATGAGTTCTAGTGTAGGATACACCCTCCAATTTAAAGAGCGATGAGTGTGCTCTCCAGACTTGTGGTATTTTTCTTTCCTGAAAAAATTTTGCATGGACTCCGGAGCTAAACACAACCTTAATCGGGGTGAGGAGTACACGATTAAAATATATTTTACCCATTAAATTCGAAAACCCTAATTTACGTGAGTTCTAGTGTAGGATACACCCTCCAATTTAAAGAGCGATGAGTGTGCTCTCCAGACTTGTGTATTTTTCTTTACTAAAAAATTTTGCATGGACTCCGGAGCTAAACACAACCTTAATCGGGGAGGAGTACACGATTAAAATATATTTTACTCCCATTAAATTCGAAAACCCTAATTTACGTGAGTTCTAGTGTAGGATACACCCTCCAATTTAAAGAGCGATGAGTGTGCTCTCCAGACTTGTGGTATTTTTCTTTCCTTTGAAATAAATTTTGCATGGACTCCGGAGCTAAACACAACTTAATCGGGGTGAGGAGTACACGATTAAAATATATTTTACCCCATTAAATTCGAAAACCTAATTTACATGAGTTCTAGTGTAGGATACACCCTCCACTTAAAGAGCGATGAGTGTGCTCTCCAGACTTGTGGTATTTTTCTTTCCTCAAAAAAATTTTGCATGGAACTCCGGAGCTAAACACAACTTAATCGGGGAGGAGTACACGATTAAAATATATTTTACCCCATTAAATTCGAAAACCCTAATTTACATGAGTTCTAGTGTAGGATACACCCTCCAATTTAAAGAGCGATGAGTGTGCTCTCCAGACTTGTGGTATTTTCTTTCCTTTGAAATAAATTTTGCATGGACTCCGGAGCTAAACACAACTTAATCGGGGTGAGTACACGATTAAAATATATTTTACCCATTAAATTCGAAAACCCTAATTTACATGAGTTCTAGTGTAGGATACACCCTCCAATAAAGAGCGATGAGTGTGCTCTCCAGACTTGTGCTATTTTTCTTTAAAAAATGAATTTTGCATGGATCCGGAGCTAAACACAACCTTAATCGGGGTGAGGAGTACACGATTAAAATATATTTTACCCCATTAAATTCGAAAACCCTAATTTACGTGAGTTCTAGTGTAGGATACACCCTCCAATTTAAAGAGCGATGAGTGTGCTCTCCAGACTTGTGGTATTTTTCTTTCCTAAAATGAATTTTGCATGGATCCGGAGCTAAACACAACTTAATCGGGGTGAGGAGTACACGATTAAAATATATTTTACCCATTAAATTCGAAAACCCTAATTTACGTGAGTTCTAGTGTAGGATACACCTCCAATTTAAAGAGCGATGAGTGTGCTCTCCAGACTTGTGGTATTTTTCTTTCCTTTGAAAAAAATTTTGCATGGACTCCGGAGCTAAACACAACTTAATCGGGGTGAGGAGTACACGATTAAAATATATTTTACTCCCATTAAATTTCGAAAACCCTAATTTACATGAGTTCTAGTGTAGGATACACCCTCCAACTTAAAGAGCGATGAGTGTGCTCTCCAGACTTGTGTATTTTTCTTTCCTCAAAAATGAATTTTGCATGGAATCCGGAGCTAAACACAACCTTAATCGGGAGGAGTACACGATTAAAATATATTTTACCCCATTAAATTCGAAAACCCTAATTTACGTGAGTTCTAGTGTAGGATACACCCTCCAATTTAAAGAGCGATGAGTGTGCTCTCCAGACTTGTGGTATTTTTCTTTCCTTTGAAATAAATTTTGCATGGACTCCGGAGCTAAACACAACTTAATCGGGTGAGGAGTACACGATTAAAATATATTTTACTCCCATTAAATTCGAAAACCCTAATTTACATGAGTTCTAGTGTAGGATACACCCTCCAATTTAAAGAGCGATGAGTGTGCTCTCCAGACTTGTGTATTTTTCTTTCCTCAAAAATGAATTTTGCATGGATCCGGAGCTAAACACAACCTTAATCGGGGTGAGGAGTACGATTAAAATATATTTTACCCCCATTAAATTCGAAAACCCTAATTTACGTGAGTTCTAGTGTAGGATACACCCTCCAATTTAAAGAGCGATGAGTGTGCTCTCCAGACTTGTGGTATTTTTCTTTCCTTTGAAATAAATTTTGCATGGACTCCGGAGCTAAACACAACTTAATCGGGGTGAGGAGTACACGATTAAAATATATTTTACTCCCATTAAATTCGAAAACCTAATTTACATGAGTTCTAGTGTAGGATACACCCTCCAACTTAAAGAGCGATGAGTGTGCTCTCCAGACTTGTGTATTTTTCTTTACTCAAAAATGAATTTTGCATGGAATCCGGAGCTAAACACAACCTTAATCGGGTGAGGAGTACACGATTAAAATATTTTACCCCATTAAATTCGAAAACCCTAATTTACGTGAGTTCTAGTGTAGGATACACCCTCCAATTTAAAGAGCGATGAGTGTGCTCTCCAGACTTGTGGTATTTTCTTTCCTTTGAAAAAATTTTGCATGGACTCCGAGCTAAACACAACTTAATCGGGTGAGGTGTACACGATTAAAATATATTTTACTCCCATTAAATTCGAAAACCCTAATTTACATGAGTTCTAGTGTAGGATACACCCTCCAATTTAAAGAGCGATGAGTGTGCTCTCCAGACTTGTGGTATTTTCTTTCCTAAATAATTTTGCATGGAACTCCGGAGCTAAACACAACTTAATCGGGGTGAGGAGTACGATTAAAATATATTTTACCCCATTAAATTCGAAAACCTAATTTACGAGTTCTAGTGTAGGATACACCCTCCAATTTAAAGAGCGATGAGTGTGCTCTCCAGACTTGTGGTATTTTTCTTTCCTAAAATGAATTTTGCATGGACTCCGGAGCTAAACACAACCTTAATCGGGGTGAGGAGTACACGATTAAAATATATTTTACCCCATTAAATTCGAAAACCCTAATTTACGTGAGTTCTAGTGTAGGATACACCCTCCAATTTAAAGAGCGATGAGTGTGCTCTCCAGACTTGTGGTATTTTTCTTTCCTTTGAAATGAATTTTGCATGGACTCCGGAGCTAAACACAACTTAATCGGGGTGAGTACACATTAAAATATATTTACTCCCATTAAATTCGAAAACCCTAATTTACATGAGTTCTAGTGTAGGATACACCCTCCAACTTAAAGAGCGATGAGTGTGCTCTCCAGACTTGTGTATTTTTCTTTCCTCAAAAAAATTTTGCATGGAATCCGGAGCTAAACACAACCTTAATCGGGTGAGGAGTACACGATTAAAATATATTTTACCCATTAAATTCGAAAACCCTAATTTACGTGAGTTCTAGTGTAGGATACACCCTCCAATTTAAAGAGCGATGAGTGTGCTCTCCAGACTTGTGGTATTTTTCTTTCCTTTGAAATGAATTTTGCATGGACTCCGGAGCTAAACACAACTTAATCGGGGTGAGGAGTACACGATTAAAATATATTTTACTCCCATTAAATTCGAAAACCCTAATTTACATGAGTTCTAGTGTAGGATACACCCTCCAATTTAAAGAGCGATGAGTGTGCTCTCCAGACTTGTGGTATTTTTCTTTACTAAAAATGAATTTTGCATGGACTCCGGAGCTAAACACAACCTTAATCGGGGTGAGGTACACAATTAAAATATATTTACCCCCATTAAATTCGAAAACCCTAATTTACGTGAGTTCTAGTGTAGGATACACCCTCCAATTTAAAGCGATGAGTGTGCTCTCCAGACTTGTGGTATTTTTCTTTCCTTTGAAATAAATTTTGCATGGACTCCGAGCTAAACACAACTTAATCGGGTGAGGAGTACACGATTAAAATATATTTTACTCCCATTAAATTCGAAAACCCTAATTTACATGAGTTCTAGTGTAGGATACACCCTCCACTTAAAGAGCGATGAGTGTGCTCTCCAGACTTGTGTATTTTTTTTACTCAAAAAAATTTTGCATGGACTCCGGAGCTAAACACAACCTTAATCGGGGTGAGGAGTACACGATTAAAATATATTTTACTCCATTAAATTCGAAAACCCTAATTTACATGAGTTCTAGTGTAGGATACACCCTCCAATTTAAAGAGCGATGAGTGTGCTCTCCAGACTTGTGGTATTTTTCTTTCCAAAATGAATTTTGCATGGACTCCGGAGCTAAACACAACTTAATGGGGTGAGGAGTACACGATTAAAATATATTTTACTCCCATTAAATTCGAAAACCCTAATTTACATGAGTTCTAGTGTAGGATACACCCTCCAATTTAAAGAGCGATGAGTGTGCTCTCCAGACTTGTGGTATTTTTCTTTCCTTTGAAATAAATTTTGCATGGACTCCGGAGCTAAACACAACTTAATCGGGTGAGGAGTACACGATTAAAATATATTTTACCCCATTAAATTCGAAAACCCTAATTTACATGAGTTCTAGTGTAGGATACACCCTCCAATTTAAAGAGCGATGAGTGTGCTCTCCAGACTTGTGGTATTTTTCTTTCCTTTGAAATAAATTTTGCATGGACTCCGGAGCTAAACACAACCTTAATCGGGTGAGGAGTACACGATTAAAATATATTTTACTCCCATTAAATTCGAAAACCCTAATTTACATGAGTTCTAGTGTAGGATACACCTCCAATTTAAAGAGCGATGAGTGTGCTCTCCAGACTTGTGGTATTTTTCTTTCCTTTGAAATAATTTTGCATGGACTCCGGAGCTAAACACAACTTAATCGGGTGAGGAGTACACGATTAAAATATATTTTACCCCATTAAATTCGAAAACCTAATTTACGTGAGTTCTAGTGTAGGATACACCCTCCAATTTAAAGAGCGATGAGTGTGCTCTCCAGACTTGTGGTATTTTTCTTTCCTTTGAAATAAATTTTGCATGGATCCGGAGCTAAACACAACCTTTAATCGGGGTGAGGAGTACACGATTAAAATATATTTTACTCCATTAAATTCGAAAACCTAATTTACATGAGTTCTAGTGTAGGATACACCCTCCAATTTAAAGAGCGATGAGTGTGCTCTCCAGACTTGTGGTATTTTTCTTTCCTGAAATAAATTTTGCATGGACTCCGGAGCTAAACACAACTTAATCGGGGTGAGGAGTACACGATTAAAATATATTTTACTCCCATTAAATTCGAAAACCCTAATTTACATGAGTTCTAGTGTAGGATACACCCTCCAATTAAAGAGCGATGAGTGTGCTCTCCAGACTTGTGGTATTTTTCTTTCCTGAAATAAATTTTGCATGGACTCCGGAGCTAAACACAACTTAATCGGGGTGAGGAGTACGATTAAATATATTTTACTCCATTAAATTCGAAAACCCTAATTTACATGAGTTCTAGTGTAGGATACACCCTCCAATTTAAAGAGCGATGAGTGTGCTCTCCAGACTTGTGGTATTTTTTCTTTCCTTTGAAATGAATTTTGCATGGACTCCGGAGCTAAACACAACTTAATCGGGGTGAGGAGTACACGATTAAAATATATTTTACTCCCATTAAATTCGAAAACCCTAATTTACATGAGTTCTAGTGTAGGATACACCCTCCAATTTAAAGAGCGATGAGTGTGCTCTCCAGACTTGTGGTATTTTTCTTTCCTGAAATGAATTTTGCATGGACTCCGGAGCTAAACACAACCTTAATCGGGGTGAGGAGTACACGATTAAAATATATTTTACCCCATTAAATTCGAAAACCCTAATTTACATGAGTTCTAGTGTAGGATACACCCTCCAATTTAAAGAGCGATGAGTGTGCTCTCCAGACTTGTGGTATTTTTCTTTCCTTTGAAATAAATTTTGCATGGACTCCGGAGCTAAACACAACTTAATCGGGGTGAGGAGTACATTAAAATATTTTACTCCCATTAAATTCGAAAACCCTAATTTACGTGAGTTCTAGTGTAGGATACACCCTCCAATTTAAAGAGCGATGAGTGTGCTCTCCAGACTTGTGTATTTTTCTTGAAAATGAATTTTGCATGGACCGGAGCTAAACACAACCTTAATCGGGTGAGGAGTACGATTAAAATATATTTTACTCCCATTAAATTCGAAAACCCTAATTTACATGAGTTCTAGTGTAGGATACACCCTCCAATTTAAAGAGCGATGAGTGTGCTCTCCAGACTTGTGGTATTTTTCTTTCCTTGAAATAATTTTGCATGGACTCCGGAGCTAAACACAACTTAATCGGGGTGAGGAGTACACGATTAAAATATATTTTACTCCATTAAATTCGAAAACCTAATTTACATGAGTTCTAGTGTAGGATACACCCTCCAATAAAGAGCGATGAGTGTGCTCTCCAGACTTGTGGTATTTTTCTTTACTAAAATGAATTTTGCATGGACTCCGGCTAAACACAACCTTAATCGGGGTGAGGAGTACAATTAAAATATATTTTACCCATTAAATTCGAAAACCCTAATTTACGTGAGTTCTAGTGTAGGATACACCCTCCAATTTAAAGAGCGATGAGTGTGCTCTCCAGACTTGTGGTATTTTTCTTTCCTTTGAAATGAATTTTGCATGGACTCCGGAGCTAAACACAACTTAATCGGGGTGAGGAGTACACGATTAAAATATATTTTACTCCCATTAAATTCGAAAACCCTAATTTACATGAGTTCTAGTGTAGGATACACCCTCCAATTTAAAGAGCGATGAGTGCTCTCCAGACTTGTGGTTTTTCTTTCTTTGAAATGAATTTTGCATGGACTCCGGAGCTAAACACAACTTAATCGGGGTGAGGAGTACGATTAAAATATATTTTACTCCCATTAAATTCGAAAACCCTAATTTACATGAGTTCTAGTGTAGGATACACCCTCCAATTTAAAGAGCGATGAGTGTGCTCTCCAGACTTGTGGTATTTTTCTTTCCTTTGAAAATAAATTTTGCATGGACTCCGGAGCTAAACACAACTTAATCGGGGTGAGGAGTACACGATTAAAATATATTTTACCATTAAATTCGAAAACCCTAATTTACATGAGTTCTAGTGTAGGATACACCTCCAATTTAAAGAGCGATGAGTGTGCTCTCCAGACTTGTGGTATTTTTCTTTCCTTTGAAATAAATTTTGCATGGAC